>NW_008604769.1:0-18937 GCF_000691845.1 Merops nubicus
TATATATATATACAAATATTTAAAACTTAAGATAAATTATGTCACTTGTCTTCAGAACTTGGGTGGATACTAGTGCCTTTTACGTGGAAATAAAAGACCATTATACTCATTTTAAGAAAACCCCATAACACTGCCATTTCAGTGGTGAACAGCCTCCAGTACATGGTGTCAGAAGGCTTTGAAAAAAGGCTAACGTTTCTTGGAATGGATCTTCCTTGCCTAGTTTTTCCAGTTCTGGGTCTTATACAGGATATCAACAGCTTAAGGTCATAAGTTTTTAGGGAATAAGGGGGAGGGAGTGTGGTGGCCTTCATGTTTCTGCTGCTCCTGTTGCCACATCTTGAACATCTTCCTCCTGGTATTCTGGCCTGGTTTTTTTTCCTTTTCTTGTTGATTCTATTCTTGAAACTCACCCCTGTCCTCCCCCAGCTTTCCCCCACCAGGAAAGGGCTCCTGTTCCATCTCTCTCTGAGGTTAAGTTGCCTTCTCTGGATCACACTCTGCTCCGATCTCCTGGGAGTCTCGCTGCGGATGGTGGTGGCGTTCAGATTAAACTGTTGGAGCAGCTGACCAAGGCTTAGTAACTTCACTATATTGTGTAAAACTGCTTTTGAAAAAGAAAAAAAAAAAACATATGCATGTCATGTGCATGAGTATCAGTAGTTTTAATATTCCTGTTGATGTCCAATTTACTGTACATCATCAATGGCTGTTTTTATATATATATATCATTGTGTAAATTAATATAACACATCATATGCTGTAATAAACAGTCTGTTTTAATACTTTTAAAAAGTTTGTTACTGGTGCAGACCCAGTCAACGGTTTTATATTGATGGTGTCACCACGTAGATAATGGTCCCTGCATTTAGCCGTATGGGAAATGGAGCAAGTTTAAAGTGTTGCTATGGATATGGCTTGTGCTTTGAGGGAACTGGATTGTCATGGCTCCTCTTGTGCTTCCCATAACTTGCGTTTTTTTAAGGGCAAGGTGGGATTTAGGAGCTCAGAAGCATCTTCAGATGGTTGCTTCTGGGCAGCTCACATTGCGGAGCAGATGGAAATGTGATATTAACGCTCCTCTCTATCAGGGTGCTTGCAGACTTCAGTTGGTACAACACGGGGGCAGATGGTATTTCTGTAACCAAGCAGATCTGTGGAACGCAACAGGTGTCCCTCTGAAACGTCCATGAAATGCATCCCCATGAGCTGTGTGCCCTGGGAGTTGGGCTGGGTGGAGGAGAGCATACCCTTGCTGTCCCTGGTGTCCCCCTCTAGGTGTGGTAGCTGACTGTATCACAACCCTGACAAGGCTGTGGAAAGAAGTGACACTTGTGTCACCCTTCAGTCTCTGTCTCGGTTTCTTTCTTCCTGTAGGACTGGAGGTGAGTCTGCCAGCAAAGGAGAGAGGAATTAACCATAGACAATGCCACTCCCCTTTGCAGCACAGCTTTGAAGCTGGCTGGTGGGAAGGCTGGAGGTTTATGGCAGGCATCTGTGATGGACTGGGCTGGTTTCTGCAGGTTCATCTGTTCTGGCATCCGTGAAGGAGGGGACACACAACTCGTGTGGGTGCTTTGAGGGGTATGAATTTCAGGGACGTGTGTGCAGCCTGTCTGCTCCATAGCAAGATCTGCTGAGCAGACACCTTCCTTTGTGCTTCCTCTGTGTCCTTCCTGCTGTCACCCACCTGAAAGGCAGAGCAGTTTTTTCCTCAGGTTTCCTTGCATTGCAAATGTAGGAAGGAGAGATCCACCCAGAATTAAATGTCTGGGAGGAGCTTCTTGAGACAATGGTAACACTTTTTCTAGGTGAGAGATTTTTTTTTTTTTTTAATCTGCAGTGTAGTAAATCCCTACCCATAAAACGTCTCTTTCCTTTTTTTAATATAGGAGTGTCAGATTCTGAGAGTGTTCTTGCAGTAGGGTCACAAGGTTCTGGATTCAGTGACCCAGAAAGTCCTTGCATTTCCACCTCCCATGATGCAGGAAAAGCTGTAACTCACCTTATCTGGTCATAAGTCTCCTCTTGCTTTACACATGGAAGAGCAGCTTGTATGTTTTTATATGTATATTATATATGTATAAAAATGTCATATGTTGATATAGAATAATTCCTCCAGAAATTGCTGGACAGTGGCTGCCACTGCAGAGAGGGGAGAGAAGAAATGTTTGTTATTAAGCATGGCATTACTAAGGCTAAGCAGCAGCTTAAAGCATTCCAGTTAATAATTGATGGGTGTTATATCAAACAAAGGGAATGTCAAGAATCTTGTCAAAGCGAGTAGTTTCTTTCCTAGAACATCTCTTAATCATGCCACATAATCTCTCTTTGAGCGAGAAAAACACTTGCAAATCCCTGGAAATCTCCTCAAAGGTGTAGCAGAGGAGCAGAGAAGATCTTCAGACGTGCACTCTGTCTCTTGGGCTGCAAAGGAGCTGCTGGTGAGAAGTCTAAACCGACCAGTGGCTTTGGGATGGTGAGTGTTTAATGGCAGTGCTGTAGCAGATTGTCTCGCACCAGCTGAGGGAGGCTGGTTTGCACAAGTGAGCTGCTGAATAGTTCCTTTTTAGATAATTGAGTAAAAGAAAAAAAAAAAAAAAAAAGAAGAAAGAAAATAACCACCTATTAAATATTGCTAAGACTGTATCAGCTGCAACCGCTGTATTCTGTGGTACTTTTGTTGAACAGCTTAATACCAGACAGGGAAATGGGTTGATGCTATCTTCTCCTTAATTGCATCTGAAACTTCTCAGTTTGGGGAAGGAATTTTCCTTTTCTTACATGATTTAGGTAAGCATTCAGAATCCTTTAAACAGGCCTAGTTTTTTTCTCTTTGTACCCCTCCTCTGTTCCCCCCCCTCCTTTTTTTTTTTTTTTTTAATAAAAGATCTTACAGTGCTGGAAAAATACTTTATATGGTCCCAATACACAACACACATTCCCTTCTCTGGTTCTGATTTAGGAAACACATCTAAGTTACTAAGTTTTTGCAACGTTAGGTTGAAAAACATCTGCTGATCTTGGAGACCAGTTAAATACCTGGCACTTCTTTCAGCTACCTGGCTTCCAAGCTCCACAGCCTTGAGTCTGGAACGTTTTAATTATCCCCAGTGTTTATGGTAGCCTTTGGAAGTTTGAAGTGGGAACATTTCTCTCCAGTGCACTGGGGCCTGTTTCGAGGTGGGGGCAGGTTGTGGTGGTGAGGTTTGTGATTAGCTGCCCCTGTGCTCCATGTATAACTGAGGGCAGGAAAGTACAGAAGCACATGGTTAACAGAAAACAAGAGCAGAGCCCTTTAGCTGGATTCTTTGTGAATCAGGTTACATCATGTCGCTGCACATCTCTGAAGCTCCATCTCTCCCAGTGCAGGAACTGGCGTCATGCTCACTCTGAGATGCTGTCCTCTCAAAGAGAGGAGGATCTCACTGGGCTGTCTGCCTTTCAGCAGGCTTTTTGGGTGTTTTCTGCTCCCTACCGCCAGCCACCAGCTGTGGGTCAGGGGATCACGAAGCGAGTTGTGTCTGGTGTGGGGGGGGGGGGGGGGGTCAGAGAGAGGTGCTGGCATTGTGCCTCGGTGTCCCAGCTGCACCAGGGCCCTGTTGTGGATGTCACGGGTGTTGTGAGGAATTTGATGTGATGGAAGGTTTTGGACAGCTGGGGATAATAGAAAGTGCCTTAGAATAAAAAGGTGGGAATGGAGTGTCCTGTAAATAGAGTGATCTGATCCTGATTCATCTGTACTTCCAGGAGAGGCTGAAAGAGGTAATGTTTCAGTCTAATGCCTAGCTCAGTTCGTTGGACTCGGCTAAACAGTGTTCTCTGAGGGATTCTGCCTCATTTCTTCTAGTACTCTTTAAATGATCAAGGCCTCCAGCAGCACTGCCAGTTGCTGAGGTGCTTTAACCATCTGGCCAAGTCCTGCAAGATCTTTACCGGGACAAGTGATAAGCTCCAGTCACCCAGGTCTGGTTTTGACCTTCCATAGCACAGCCCCTGCTTGCAGAGAGCCTTTAGGTCCCAGCCCTTGGCAGCTTTTCCTGTCTTGGGGCTTCAAAGGGAAGCTGTCCATCCCTCACATTTTTCTAGCTGTCTTTTGGCTTGGGATTCATCCTGGGTAAGGACTGACAAGAGATTCTCCATGGTGGAGTCCTGTGCCTTTGCTCATCCCAGATCTGTCTGTTGACTCAGAGAAAGATCAGGTGCTCCTCAGGTGGCAGCCAGCAAAGCCACCCCTGAGGGACCTGCATCCCTTTCTGCCACAAAGGCTTTTATTAGCTGGGATCACCACTCATCAAATGACTCACTACACCAGCCATGGCTCTCCCTCACCGTGTGATTTTTCTTACAGGAGGGAGCAAGTACATGAACATTTTGAGGAAGCAGAAACAGCTGAAGACATCTTAATAGCTAACTTCAGCATCTAGTACGTACCTTTGAAGTAGCCAACAATAATACTTGGAACTGAGCTGCTAGTACAAAACCCTGAACTATTCTCAGCTCTTTGCAATGTCCTGGGCACAGTGCAGAGAAGATACAGAAAAGACTGCAAACCAGTGGGGACAATTCATAAACCCTAGGTCTGTCTTTCAGACTCACTTTTTTCCTGAATCTCTCTGAACCTCCAGGGAATTGGGCTGAAGCTCCTTGCATGGAGTGATGTTTCTTTCTCTAAACATTATAGATGGAACACTCTAGTGAGAAACAATTGCTCTGGGGCTTAAAACAAATCCCACAGTGCTGGAATGAGGGGAGACATATGGAAACAAATGGGAGATCTGTTTAAAAGGGATAATAGAGAGTGCTTTTTTACACAGCAGGGAATTGGCATCCACAGCTAATAGGAAGGCAGATGTATTATCAGCAAGTTGAAAGGGGTTAGAGAAGGTAGGGAAGGGTGTGTGCCTCACTGTCCCCAGTCAGTGACTGTGGATGCTGGGAGTGTGAGGTGAAGGGACTGCAAATAGTGGCCAAGCTTGCGTGCTCCCCATAAAGATTGTCTCTTCCTGCAAGTGCTGAAGCACCATTAGCTGGAGGAGATGCACCATCCTGCTGACCCAGCAGGCTGTTTCCTATATTCCTATGATCTTGGTGTAGCTGATGGGAGTTGTCTATGCAACTGAATTTCCTCACTCTTGAGTAGTCTTTTGTCCTCCCAACTGCTGCTGAAGTTGAGTTTTTGCATTGCTTTGAAAATAAGTTCACTTTGCACACTCGGCTGATGCTGGCATGAATTTATCCCAACTATGGACCTGTGTTTCTGGTCTCCCTTGTTCTATGGCAGAATAATTGCATCCACCCTTTCTTATGGGCAGTCTGTGCTGAAGTCCTCTGTTATAGTGAACTTTAACCCCCTGCAGTGCAAACACTGTTATGGACATTGTCCATGTATTAGTCTATCATGGGAGTCAATGTTGGGCAGCAGTTTTACATCCTACAGTTGCTTTGAACTCTAGGAAAAGTTGATGACCACCACACCAAATGAGACATTCTAGTAACAGAGTGCATCTACTGCACCCTGCCTTGGGACTCTGCTGTCCTTGTGGAGTTTTTCTCTCCCTCTGACTGTGTCTACACTCATACATTTGTTTGGAGCAACAGAGCAGTCTGGAAGCAAATTCAGTGGTCGTCTCCACTTGCCATGTGTTGGTTTGGGCAGCAGAGCAGCTTTGGTGCACTCTAGCTAGACATCTTTGGAACAGTAATCCAGATAGCCCACTCCAGGGGCACAGCAAATGTGCTGCTGGCTGGACAGGGACATGGGGGTCTGAAGCAGTGATGGCTCCCTAGGATGATAGCATCCAGTAAAAAAATATGGACAAGTTTGGTCCAAACGACATTGGAGACCAGATTAAGCCTAGGCTGCAGTAAAGGTTTGAACTGCATATATTGTACTTGTGGGGACCTTGGTTTGGATCTGTTCCTTTTATGTTGAATAATTTGTTAATGTAAACAGACCCTCTCTCTCAATAAATGGCCTTTGTTTCCATGCTGTATTCCTTTAAGATCAATAAAGTATATAAACATTAATAACTGGATTTCACTGAGACAAGCTCTGAAAATCTGGCTTTTGTTCTTTTAAAAAGAGTTGGGAGTTTAAAGTCCTGAGAATAAGATTTTCATTGCATTACTGAAGGAAAAACTATATGATTTGGACTTTGACCTCATGATGTAATTGTTTTGTAAGCAAATAGTTTTCTCCCCAAAAAGATTCAAGTCTTCTGTGGTCAAGGGCAGGAAGCTGGAAAACTTGCAACCTGTTGAAGAATATGTTGGCTGTGTCTCCTTGAACCATGAGATTTTCATGAGGAGGAGGGGAAGCACGAGGTACAGAGGGAAGGAGGACCTAATCAATCTCAATCTCTGAAGTACTCATGCAGTAGGTGTTTAAGCATGTAATTAAGCCCATTCTTACTCAGCAAAGCATTTCAGTGCCTTCTTTGAGTACTTGGTGGTTGGGGTGAATTAAGCACATGCTCAGGAATGCTGATGGATCAAGGTCTCTAAGCTTGTCTTTGCAAGTGTCCTATGTCTGTTTGTACAAGCTGTCCCAGGGACTTCTCTTGGTTGATGTTGGAAGGACTTGCTGCTCTTCCTTAAAGCCAGATCCTGTGTGGTGAAACTTGATTCAAACTGTTAATCTGAACTTGGGAGAAGCAGTGTCTCAAGTCCGTGCTTTAAGTAGTAACAGAAAGAAGTGTTTTTAAAGGAGGAGATGCATTTGTTCTGTGTTGTATTTGAGGACACTGAGCTAAAACCACTTAGAGATGTCGAAGAGTGAATGTGCTTGTGTTCTGTATCAATAGCTGGGCGTTGTGAAGCCCTGGGAATGGCACTTGGCAAGAGGCAGGATGACACTTTCTACCTTTGCTCCCTTCTCCTGGATGTCCAGGTGGAGCTGGGAGAACGATGCAGGCAGGGAGGACCAGGCACAGACACCAAACCTGCATGGCCTGGAGCACTACCCATTCATGTGCCTGGCTAATCCTACTCGAATCCCAATTTCAGGCAGTGGGATGAGAAAAGAGTGGCATCTCTGGGCTACCCAGAGCTGGAGAACAGAGTTAGGAAGCACAGCGAGGGGGCCTGGCTTCAAGGAAGGCTGCTGTTGGACAGAGCAAACAGGAGGGGCAAAGAAAGGGTTAAAAGTTTGTCGTCTTTTCCCAGATACATTATTTACAGGGAGCTGGTTTCCTTTTGGAAGGGCCTGCTGTAAAAGGAGATGTTCCCAGCACTTCTGCCGGCTCCACTTATATCACATTACACTTTTCTTTCCTGGACTCTTGACTGACATGATTTCCTGAGGTTGCTCTTCTCCTGGGAAGGTGAACTGAGGAAAGAGTAGGAGTTTGCTACAAAACCAGAGCATTGGAAGGCAAAATCATGGTGATGGCCTTCTCTTTCTAGACACAAGGTCAGTCCTCAGTGCTGCAGCCCGTTCTGTGTCTCACAGTGCAGGGCAAGGGGTGGGAAAGGAGTGGGAGAGGAAATGCATCAAGTTTGATAAGAGAGCAGTCTGTAAATCCTGTTGGGGCAGCTGGCAAAGGCCGTAGCACCAACCCCAGGAGCAGTGCCAGCCTGTGTCATGAGAGCAGCCATCTCACCCAGTGGCCAGCGAGGTCAAGGGCAGTGCTGGCTATTGACCTGGATATCCTGATCTGCTGTTGCTTAAGCCACCTTCATGCCTCCAGGCCACAGCAGGCAACATGTTCATCCTGGTATGTGTTTCCTTTACTGCTTTTTTCTTCTTAATGAAATGTGGCTTGGCATTAAAGCATAAGCGCTGAATGAAGCTGAAGTTCTGGCTTGTTTCTCCTGTCAAACACCTCATGATAGTGTTTTCCTTGATGTTCAGTTGCTTGAAAGGAAGAAGAACTATCTCCTTCTCATCTGCAACATATCCATTTTTTACAGGTGTCTTCTGAGTGCTTGGTGTGCAGCAGCACATCCAGGCAACACACCGCTCTCTTCAGCACTGTGCAGGTCACCCTGCAGCAGCCCTGTGTCTGCACAATCCACAGCTACCCCAAGATATTTTTCTGACAGAGATGTTGGGGCTTAGGAGGTTTGGATCTGACTCATCCCACCTGAAGCCCATCAGAGCGTATGGTGAAGAGGCTCCTGCAGGGCAGAGAGGAAGCGCACTCAGAGATGTTTATTTTTACTGCTCAATGACAAGCTCCCTTTCTTTCCCCTCCCATTCCCTGCAATGGAGATAGTGATATCTGTTGTGGCCCCTGCTGCTTTCTTCTTCCTGTGTTGATCTGTGGTAAGACTTGCTGCCCTTGAAGGATGGTCTTAGCCCTGAGAGAGGCTTTTGTTGCTGAGTCTTTTGATTTGTCACCCTGGGTAGGTTGCTTGGGCTCAGGTACATGGTAGTGTGGGCACTCTGAGCCTTCCTCCCTTTCCTCTTCTTTACCCTTAAAGGAGGATTGTTTAACTTTCATCCTCTGTCCTGTTGACTGTTACCTGAAGTCATCCAGCCGTGGGGTGTCCCTCATGACTTCAGAGCACAGCACTTCCACCTTTGGTCCAGGTAAGCTTTGTGGATCCATTACAAAAATATGAAATAAGCAATACATTAAAAAAAAAAAAAAAAGGAGGTAAATGGAGAGCTGGGTTTTCTTTCTGTTGTGTTTTCCCCATTTATTAATTTCTCAAGACAAGTGTCATGATAGGGACAGGAAACAGAGTAAAGTATCATATGTACTAGTGTACAGCAGAGAGGGAATGCTTCTGCAGGAGGGAAGGGAACAAAAGGCCCTTTGTCCTGCCAAAGGATCCTCACTGATATTAATCTAAACCCCCAAATAATTGACTGATCTACAATTAGGAGAGGCAGCAAAATGGACAAATGGAAGCTGTGAAGCTGGGTTAAATGCAGCTGGTCCTTGTGCTTAGAAGCTGAAATCCACTCTTGTTCCTGTTGATTGATTCTGAGGCCGTTTTCTTGGTGGCCGGGACTGCTTTCAGAAACCACGTAGGGTGCACTGATGAAAAGACCAGTTTTGTGAGTAAACATCCTAATAAGCAGGTATTGACAGATGGTTTGTTGCTCAAGCCCCACATAACCCTACAGCTGGTGTAAGTGTCTCCTGCAGATGTTTCCCAGGAGAACTTCCCCACAGCGTGCTCAGGAGCTCTCAGCTTTCACAGGATGCTTGGCTGCATCCCAAGGAGGAGCCTCAGCACTTGCTTGACACATTGCAGGTATGGCTTTGGGAACAACAGAGCCTTCTGGAAACACTTTTCTCATAGCATTGATAAAATTAGGCTCCCAGTGGAGCCTATTGGTGACCAAACAGGGTAAGCAAAGGTGTCTGTGCACAGCAGCTGCTGCTGCTATCTCCTGGTCCATGAGCAGTGAGAAATGTCCACTGTTACCTAAGCAGAACAAGAAATTTCTCATATGCTTTTATATATCCTCTGGTCCCTTTTGTTTTGGTATTGCCTCATCTCAATCCTTCCAAAATTTGTCCCCCATATTTTCTAGCAAATGACAGGAAAAAAAATACCATTTAGGTAGTGATTTTTCCAAACGAACCTCTTCCTTTTCTTTATTTCCCTTGTGTGGGAGTCTGATGACCTGGTCCAAGCCCTGGACTCAGCCCATGATGCTTGTAATCTCTCACCATGGCAGGTGTGTAGTCCTCAGGCAGGTCAAGTATTTCCATTAGAAGCTGATGGATAAATTGCAGAGATTTTTTTACCTTGTTCTCCTCCCTTGGAGAGCTCGTGGGACTGTAAGGTAGTTTGTACCATCTGCCCTCCAGACCAGGCAATTCAGATTTGACTGATCTGTATATCCCTTCAGTGTAGGATATACGGCTATATCTGGTGGGCTGTGAGGGATATATACAGCTCTCTGCCTCTGACCTGAGTGCAGCTGGAGCAGGACTGGTGTGCAGAGGCTGCTTGTTGAGAGGGAAATGGCTACAGCTATCCTGTGAGGGGCTCTGCTAGGAACAGGGTTTAAAAGATGACTCTGTTTTGGGAAGAAGTTTAGTTCTCATGAAATGAGGATGAATTCCTTCCAAAGTGGAGCAAAACACAACCAAGTGGAAATTCTGCAAAAGGCAACAGTGGACCAGCTTGCCCTGTGGGTTGTCTCAAGAGCCAATCTCTGGAGCGCTGAGCCTCTCCACAGGGTTTCATGGGCTCTCCATCTGTGGATGCTCTTGTGTTTAACGTCTGGGACACCCCAAATTGAGCAATGTGGGAGCAGTGAAATCCCCCCTTGCAAAGCTGCCTAATTGGCAGCAGGCTGCCCCAGGGCCCTGGAAACCCGAACGGTGGAGGAACCAGATGGGTGACCAGGCAGGAAACTCAGCAGGTTTCTGATGTTTGGAGCCCTGTGTGAGTTTCATGGGAACCTGGGCAAAATTGACTCACCTTGTTGAGATTTTGCTGAATTGGTGAATTCCTCTGAAATGCTGTTTTGCCTGAAACCTTCTGAGCAGGTGCAATATCTTCAGCTATCTTTTGGAGACAGAGGCAATGCGTTCCCGTGTGCTTCGCAGCGTGGGTCTCCCCAGAGTCAAAGCAGCACTTACCTTTGCTATCGAGCCCTCTGCCAGCATTCAGGCTCTTGAAGTCATGCTGAGGAGGGAGGATGCAGGAACTTGGCAGTGACAAGTGAAGGATGCTGGCAGGTTATTCTGATCCTTAGAAAATCATTGTGTTCTCCTCATTACACTACACCTCATCCACCTACTCTGTCTTGTCCTGTAGACTATAAATTCTCCATATTAAATTAGTTCACCAAGTTCTCTGGTTGTTTTCACAGCCTCTAGCTGAGTTTCCTAGGTGCTACCCTAATATAAACAGTAATAAAGACTGCTCTGTCCTGCTGCAAACCACTTCTGAGGATGTTCTCTCTAATTCTCTTCTGTGTTTAGCGTTGTATCATTAAAAGGCATGAGGTGGTTAATTGGAGGCTTACAGCTTTTGTGACTGATGCAAACCAGTGCGTGTGTAATTGCTTGCTGCAAATGCTCAGGTGAATGCTTTAAAGGAAAAGGGGGAGGACGCAGATGGCCACGAGCAGAAGGTGCCTTGCCAAAAGTCACAGGAAAAGGTTAGCGATGGGGTCGCCCCAGAGCTGGGAGAAAGAACCTAATACCTGGACAACTGGTGAAGAGCCTGGCTAGACCCTGGCTGTGCTCCCTGAAGGGGGCTGCTGCTTCGGCAGAGACTCGTACATCAAAGCTCTCATAACAAAACCCAGCAGAGATCCTATCACCCAGCCCGTGGCACTGGCGGGAAATGGATTGGTTGACAAGTTGGAGGCCCTTCCTGGGCAGATGGCTGGGTAGGAGTTACTGTCTGCTTGCAAAATCTCGGAAGGAGCCTTTAATCTGCCTGTGATACTATATGTTTTAGCGAGCATCTAGATGTTTATCTCAGCTGCATTAGTCACCAGGAGAGTCTGCTCTCAAACCTTTCTGTACCTTAGCTGCAGGCTCCTTCCCCCGGTTTTTGGAAAAGATGGGAGCTGAACGTTGTAGGATTTGTTGGGCTTTTTGCAACTTTGACAGGGAAATCTATCAGGGACGGGCTTTCTTGACAATACTCTGCAGAACATATTTAGTGTTGTGGCTTGGTGTGTGCTGTGATGGGCTCTCAGAGCCTTGCCCGGGGAGCCGGTGGTCTGAGAAGTCTTATCATGCTCCTAAACAAATAGCTCTGTCTTAAAGCCCATTAGAATAACAACTACAAAGCTGTGCTTCTCCTAACCTGATGTTAAATGCTTTGCAGTGCCAAAGGTAAACAGGATCAATCCGTCATCCTCCCAGGGACTGTCTAGTGGCAGCCCATGAATCAAGCATGGCTTTTGAGGTCATTTTTATCTCCCTTGGGGGGTACAAGTCGACCAAATTGGGGTCTTGCTCTGCATGTGCAGGCTGAAGAGTGCAAGGCTGGGTCTGGCAGGGTGTGTTAGTTAGGTGGAGTCAGTGTAAATATATCTGTTATGATGAGGTGTGCAAAGTGAGGAGGCCTGAGCAGGCAGGCCCTGGCCACCTCTGTTCTCCTACAAAGCCAGTATGGCCATAGTGCATCTGCTGGCTGGGCCAAGCAACAACTTGTTGCTGCTTTTACTTCTGTGCTTTTTTTTGTACCTATGGTGTGGTGTTTGTCTTCTTTTGACCATGCCAAAAACCAGCTTAGCTCAGTGGGGAAACCGAACCCCCAGCAATGCCTGAAGAATACAGACAATTTAATAGTCTGAAGTTCTGCTAATCCAGACAGTAACATGAGCTCAGGGTGTTCAGCTGAGGTCCCACTATAGCTTTGTACATCAAGCAGTGTGATTTAAAGCCTACCAGGTCATGGGCTGTGCATGCAATTAAAAAGCTCCTTTCCCCGAGGAGTTCACAATGGAGAGACAAAATATTATCCTCCCAATTAGTTTATTGCAGCAGACTGGGGCACAGAAGTCAGATTATCCGGGGGCATGCTGAGACCATTCATGTACCATTGAACTTGGAAAAGATATTTTTCACAACATCTGGTTTCAATCAATTTGTCATCAATTCAGAGTGCCAGACTCATTTTCTGGGACCATTAAAGTACACAGCACTGACGTGAGGTTGTAGCTGTAATCCAAACATGGGTATCCAAAGTAAGAGTCCTGCTACCTCTCACCGGTGACCGTGTGGAGAATGAGAATTTGGCAACCAGGCTCTTTGGAGTACAGCTCCTTTTCCCATCAGAGAAAGCCTCAGGCTGGACCATCACCTTCAGCCGTGCCATATGCAGCTTGGTCACACGTGTGGTGCCTGGACAGACCTTAGCAGGGTCCCACACTCCATGTGTCAGGGAGGAGATTCATGCCAAGCATTATGGAAGTCTTGCAAAGCCTTTCTTCTACATGAAGCAGTCTCCTTCCCCAGCCTACCTCTGCATTTTGCTTTGAGCACTCCAACCACCTTCTTGTGCAAGCAGCCCATTGTGGCTGTGATTCTGCCAATGTGGGAACGGGCTGAGAGGAGCCTGGTTCATTTAAATGTGTGCAACCACAGCTCGTGCCTTTGCAGCATATATTCAGTGAAGCGATGCCTTTATCTGCAATACTTAGGCTTTATCTAATATCTTTTTAGTCTAAAGCTTTTTTTGAAACGCAGATTAAGTAATAACAACATCGGATAATTGAGTGCATTTTTTCATAGTGACATAATGATACTTATCTATGGCTACTGAAAAGCAAGGATAATATACTGTGCTAGTGCTGTGTTATCTTGCTTCTGAAACAGACCAAGTTTGTCATTAGGGCTTAAGTAATTGAAATATTGCTCCTTGGACCAAAGCCTGTTTGTTTATAATAAACCCTCATACGTCTTTCTAATGGACATTGCAATGTCAGAAGCTCTGACACCACTGCTGACTCTCTGCGACCTGTGAAGCTGGCAGTGTGTTGAGTGTGGAGATCACCCCGTGGGAGAACTGCATCTGATGTGTCTCTTGTTCTGTGAGAGCAAACCCCATCTTCTCGTGAGAGGAGCTGACTTTGGGGATCAGCACTCGTAATGTGTGTGAATTTTTTGGATGTCAGGTGAGATGCAGTTCTGAGCACGCTCTGCTTAGCGTCGTCATGGCTTTTGTGGGTAATTAGTTGTAACACTGTTGTGAGCAGACCTTACATACCCACTGGGTGATTTTATTTGCACAGGAGACCTGGTGGGATAAAACGACAGGTTGGCATGGTGAAACAAGCTGGACTCCCTTTGAGTCCTACCAAGTGAGGAGGAAAACATAAATTAACACCCCCCCCTCCAAACCCTCAGACACACAGGCCTCTTCCACAGCCAAACAGCCTGTGCTTCTTCCAGAAAGCCTGGAAGATCAATGGGAAAACACTTAGATTTAAATTGACTTACTGTCCAAAGTGGTGTTTTAGTCCCTCTTGCATTCGTTCAGGCAGAATGTGATGGTGTGTCTCCGGATAATTTTCCACCTGCCTGTTTTGAATATCAGATGGAAGCATTTAGCTGGTGAGCTGGAATGGTGCCAAATTTTGCAGGAGCCTTTTCTCCTGAGTTCTGCTGTTTTTGTAGCTACTTAGACAGAGTTATCCAAGCATGGGCCTGGCTGGCACAGGGTAAAAGCTGAGCACCACAATGTGAGTTGACTCTCCATATGTCAAAACAATTCCATAGTTAATGTCAAGGACTGAGCTAGTAGGGCTTCTTTAACTGTAACTCACAGGTTCTCAAAGGGCCAGAGGGGTATTTGATATTATATGAACCTGCAGAATGACTGGCCCATCAGCAAAGTCATTTCAGAAACTGAGAAAATCATTCTCACCACTTTCTTGCTGGATTTCTGTGGACTGTACCTCAGTGTGCATGACAACCCTATTGCTGAACATGATTGAAAGCTTCTTATTCTCTTAAGCATCCTCTAATAGGGTGAGAGTAGAGGTTAATTCAGCCAGGTAATGTGGCTCTTTGAAGTTACTGAATCTGTGAATTATTTAGATGTGTGTATATATACATGCACACTGGATAACTGGAGTACTGATGTCAGGACTCCTGCTTGGCTCACGTATTTGTTCTTTGTGCTCTTTGATTGGTGTTAATCCTGAGGAAGGAGGTAGTGGTGCTAGCAACTGTTTTCCCTAGTGGAAAACCAGTAGGATCAGCCCCATTCTCACATGTGGTTGCTATTTCCATAGAGCAAGAATTTGTTAGCTTAAAGCTTCTCTCTAAATGGGTGACAAGTCTTCTCTGATAAGCCGTGGCTGCCCTGCATGTGAGACCTCAGACACCAAATAAACAGTGCTGGCATCAGATAATTCTGTTTAGAATGCCCTGGCCTTAGAAGTACCCTATCTTTTGAAATGCAATGGTTTTTTCATGGGTTGTTTACATCTTCCTGCAGTGACTTCATGTCATCTCCTAGTTCTTCAGTGTCTATGAAGGCTTAAACCACTGATCCTAGAAAGCATTTAGAGGATTTGGTTTCTTTTCTATGGCTTTTGGGGAGTGATTTTTCTATACTTCTCTCTCCTGCTCCCAAAAAGTCTGCTGGAACGCTGGTGGGCAAAACAGAGCTTGCAATCACTGGGGATGCAGCATATCTGGAAAAGGCTTCACGTGGTGGTGTGCTCTGAGGATGAATGCTGTGGCTGATGAGATAGCATTGGGAAATGGCACAGTTGTTCTAGTGCTCGGACTAAAGCCTTAGGTCTGCTGGCCTCAAAGGGTTATGGAGATTTCTGCTCACCCCCTTTAAAACACAGGGTGCAAACTGCCATCGTAAAGGTCACGATGTTCTGCAGTTTAAGGGAAGACCTGTTGTTTGGGCTGGAAACCTCTAATGCTCAGGAAGCTGCGAGCAAACAAGACTGAAGCTGTCTGTGTGAAATCACAGTTTGTCAAGGGTAGAAGAGAAAGCACCAAAAAGCTGAGAGTTTTGAAACTGTTTATCTAAATTTCTTGCACGGCCCCTCTTATCACAGCGCTGCAGCACCTCCCAGATGGTAATACATTTTATCTTCTTCCCAACACCCTCACAAGGGTTCCTATACCTATTTTACAGTTAGGAGACCCAAATGCAGGCACTGAATGATATGCCTAGTGGCACTTGGGGTTTCTGTGGCATATCAGGGAATGAAGCTCAGCTTTCCCATGCCCCAGGCTAATTCATTAACCCTGTGGGATCCTGGAAACGAGCAGAATGGCTTAGCCAAACACAGCAGCATGTGGAAGTAATGCTCAAGTGCGGGATGAGGCAGCCTATGCTGGACTCTGAAATTCTAAGAGTTGGCAAATAAGTCTTGGTCTTTCGGAGCGAGTTGGTGCTGTGCACTGGAGAGCTGGAGCAGGCTTTGGAAGGAGGGGCATCCAGCTGCTCTGGTTTGTCAGGTGGGTATGGCACTGTGCTGGCCAGGCTGTGCCACGCTGGGGCCTGAGGTGAGCAGCTCTGCGTAACGCTGGCCGGGTGGCTCTTGCTGCCCATGCAGAACAACTGGGATTTCAGGCTGCCTCATCACCTTGGGCCAAAGCTGCCTCTCCTTGGCTGCTGGCAGGTCAGTGGCTTCTCCAGTACTGCTGGCCCTTGCAAAGGGCCTATCACAGAGACTGTTTTGCAGATGCTCACTTCCGGATTGTTCTGGTAGTTTCAGCCTTTATGCTGACAGTTGCCCATGAGTTACTCTGAGCTTCTACTCCCTATTATCCCCCTTCCACCTCCTGATCCCTGCTTTTCCTATTCCTACAGCTGCAGAATACCATCAGCCTAACAAAATGTTTTAGAACCACAAATGTTGGTGTAGGGGAGTGGATAATACAGGGGGAGAGTAAATATTTAGTGGGTGTAGGTTAATACCTAATAACTGCCTGCTTCATTCATTGATAGTGTTTAAACTATTTGAAATTGCAGTACCTAATAAATGCTACTAAATAGTGCCATGCTCATAACTTGATTGCAATAATCCATCAGGGAATGTGTTTCAAAATGTCAACATTTCTCAGCAGTTAGCTAGAAAACTAGTTCTTAACATGAGCGTTGGGGTACTCCGGTGTTTCAGATACTCCTGGATATGTTAGATCCTGGTTCTGAAGTGGTGACAGGACTTTCTTTCTTGCTCTGCATTGTACCCATGTCCAGAGCCCCTTTTAGGAGAACAGAGTAGTAATGCATAAACAGGCAGCCAGCCTCAGCTTGAAGCCTACAGCTTTGGTTGGAAGGGTGAGTGAGGCTGCAGGATGAAAGGAGGGTGAAGAGGAGCAGAAGAGGCTGCAGTCTCCCTTGGCTGTCTGCCTGCTCCTCACTACTCTTCATGGAGGTTTTGCTGAACAGGCGAGCTGGTGTGCTGTCAGTCGGGAATGCTGTCAGCTCCTCAAAACCTGGGCTTCTGAGCCCTTGCTCTCCTATGCACACTCAGCAAGTGTCCAGTGTGAGCTAAAAAAAAACCTTTCCTTGTCACTGTAAGGCAAGCAGCGCATCACAAAGTCCTCATCTAAGAAGATCCTAGATGAGTGTCTCATTTGCATGTCTAACAAAGCCTTGGGTAATCACCAAGAGGACGCTGGACTCAGTTAAAAGACTTGGACGATAGCACTAGGTGTTTGGAAAGAGGCATCTGTGCAGGGTGATTCCTTGATCTGCCTCAGATTTGAGTTTGTGTGCTCATCTTGCAAAAGGATGTTGCAGCAACTTCACAACATATCTGGAAATTCCAGATTTTTGTGGAAGGCATGAGCCTGGGAGGTGGGAGGTCTAGGACACTCTACAGCTTGTTTTCTCAAGCACTGTTCTGTAGCAAAAGCAGTACCAGGAGTGCAAGGTCCTCCCTGGGCAGCAGCAGAGGGGAGGAATAACCGGGGGCTGCTCGCACAACGGAGATCCCAAGCCCAGATCTGGCTGGTTGCTGCAACTGTGTTATGACATTATGCAAAGTCCTTTGAAGATTTCCTCTTGGCAGAGCCTGCCACGTCGTCACGGGGTAGAGCAGGAACGGTTACATCCTGTTAGGGATTGTAAAGCAGTGGGAACACGGCCCTAAAAGGATTCCATTGGCTCTATGGCGAGTGGTGCAGCAGAGCACTTGAACAGGCTGGCTCTGGCCTTGAGATGCAAATGAAAATAGGCAAAGAAGATTGGGTAAAGTGTCTGGAGAATGGGGGGACAGGCAAGGTGCAGTCCCTATACAGAAAGGCCCCTTTTTCTGAAGTTCCACAAAGCTCATTTCCACCTGAAGCATAATAATCTATTTCCTCCCAGCCTGCTTTTTTTGATCTCCTGAATCATAGGTGTGGTTTTACTTTTACCTGCTGGTGTATGACCGGTAACTCATGATGTTATCCCACGCTGGCTGCCCACATCTGGGTCTGGTCATGTTCTGACTGTGGAGATGACAGTGGCATGGCCAGGAAATTTTCTGGGCTTAATTTCCTACCATTCCCCCTCACTTGGGAGTGCAACGTCCTCCGGGCTGAGCAGTGCACCCCAGCACAGAGGTCCTTAGCTTCACAGAGATGTCTCTCACACCTCAGACCATCTAATTCCCCACCATATGCTTCTTGTGCTTAGCGTTCCTGATAAAATGTGTTCCAAATTTCTCTGTCCATGTTTGTTCCCTTTCTGACTAATGAGCGCTGAGGAAAGTCAAGGGGAGAAATACCATGGATGGCTGAAAATATTGCATCACTTTTTAATTATGATTTACATCAAAAATTTTTTGTAATTTTTAATTTTGGTTTACATCTCTGCAGAACAGTTAGCTTTCCTTAGAAACAGCAACATGACTTCTTCTGTATCCCAGCCCTTTCAGAAGAAAATTGAAAGACTGAACTCTTAATTTGTAAACACTACAGCTTGTGTTTTCTTTCTGCCATCCACCAAAATATTAACATTTTATGTAACGGGACCTCCCTCTGCAAGTTTTTCAGACAATGTCATGTTGTTCTTAGAGTAGATATCTCCATGCCTTGCTGTTTGTGCTGAGCCATTCCTCTTCTTGCAGACTAAAAAGCCTTCCAGGGAGCAGAGAGATGACGACTGTGCTGGGAATCTCCCCTTTTCTCAGAAAAACTCCTGTTCTTTCATCACCTTGCAGGGTGATTTCAGAGGGATTACTCTGACTCAAGCTATGCCTTCCTGGCATCCTCTGGGGAATCCTCTATTTCCATTATGGGTAAAAATGACCATTCCTAGGGGCAGTGACTTAAAGCAGGCATTGAATCCTTCTCCTTCCTGAAAATGCTGTAATGAATAGCGGGGTGCAAACACAAATTGCTCAGTGCTTGTTGGAAAACATCTGAAGAGATGCCTTTAGAAAGCCAAGCCCTCGCTGGGAGTTTCGGTAGCCTCGAGCTCCTGGTGGTCCTATTGTGTGGGACTGTGAGTTTAGCCTTGAGCAAGTGTTGTTCCCTTATGAGGTAGTCTGCCTGGGAGACACTTCAAAATCATTAAAGCTGACAATTTTTCCTGC
>NW_008604769.1:18968-23503 GCF_000691845.1 Merops nubicus
TGGCTGACTGCTTAGTGCCTCTGGACCAAGGGGAAGGTGGCTGTGCTGCACAGCACAGGCACTTCTCCCTCTCCTGCACTCCCCGAGCAGGGCAGGATTTCATCTTTTCCCATGTAGTCCATGTTTTCTCTCTTCCTAAAGCACGTAGCTTAGAGGGAAGTTGCCATAGCCCTGGCAGTTCAGGACTATTATAATTATTGTCGGGCAATTGTATAACATTATGTTCTTTCAGTAATCAAACCACAGGCTGCTTTCTGCTCCTGTTGCCTGAGAATAATCATAGGTCGGTGTTTCAATGGTACAAATTTGGTTCTGGGTTGGTGCCTCATCCTGAGCTATTGCTGATTCTGTGGATTTGCTGCATACGCACCACAGGGGTGTAATAGATGGCTCTTTGTGGCAGGCTGGCAGTGCTCTGTTGTGCCAGGTGCTCTGCTTTTAACAAGAGTGGGGTTTTTTAATTTTTTTTAGAAGAAGAATGACTAAATTAGCTCATAACCTGTAGTCAGTATTAATTCCTTTGAATGCTCTTGAGTGAGTTATAGCTGATTACTCTTGTCTGACCCTAGTTAAGTCCATTTCTAGAAAATGCTTTGTGCGACTTTGTGCGTACAGCTGAAAGGAATGCATCTTTCCCCTAATTACACACTGGTAATGCAAGAGGAGACATTTCTAGTTCTGCTTGTGAAAGTATTTCCTTTCAGCACTGATGAGCCAGTGATAGCAGTAACCTCTGAAACGGTTTTGAAAAGGAGAGACAAGGCAGGCACCAGCACAGTGTCATCACTCGAAGCCTTGCATATATCGTAGCAGCAATTGAGCCATCAGCAAGTCACTGGGGATAATATCTTTAAACTCCTCTGTATTTTAATAAGATTAAATTGATTCAGGTCTTTGCCAGCCTTCTCAAAGCCAGTGTCGTCTGCTGGTCAGTGGCTCAGCCATCTCTGTGTTGGGAAGCAGAAAACTGAAGATTCATGTGTTTAAACTGGAGAACCTCTCCCCAGCATTGTGATGTGCAGTATACTGCCTTACATCTGTAGAAAAATCACCCGTGTATAAGCAAGTCACATTTCCTCATCACCTGTGCCTATCTGATTTTTCTACAGCCTTTGTTCTCAGCTCTTTAATTTTATTTAGATCTCCTGTCAGGAGTGTGAAGGCATTTCTTACTGTAGGTGCTGCAAATACAATGAGTTTCTTACCGAAGTGAGTTCAGTTGTCAATACCATTTATTACAGTATTAGTTAAGGAGCTGTGAATAAATCAAAAGGATTAACACTGTCTCTCGGGTAGAGCAGAGGAACAGAACAGTATATCGCTCATGTATCACTGATGAAAAATACTTCCAACCCTTCATTTGTAGGAATGAAAACGGGTTTCCCTAAAGTAGGTTCTTTTCTGTGAGTTTGAACTGGTAACACAGTTTTTTTTTTACCATTTAATCTTTAAAAACTGTGTGTAAATCACCATTATATTTTCTTATAGTTAAATTTACTTTATTTAAACATATTTGGGCTGCTCTGTCAATGCATTTAACACTTTTTGAGTTGAATGTGTCATTCACAAACTATTCTCTCCAATGCAATCAGACAAAAGGAAAAGAACATGTATGATTTTATTGCTGTTCTTGAGCTGTGTTATAAAGATGATCCTTTGTTAGCTCTGGGCAAAGGACAAAATTCATGTGGACATTTACTGAGCCCCAGCTGACCTGTGGCAACTGCTACTCATTAGAGAGCAGCAGCATCACTGCAGGTACGCAGCTACAATGCAGCTAGTGGTGAATATATTATTATACCATAACCCCCCCGCTTTAGCTGATCCAAGAGGTCAGGAGATGACTTGATTATGGTTTCAGAGTACCTGTGTATGGAAGAAATTTGTAATAGGAGGTGATGCTTCATTCTAGCAGAAAAGAGTACAATGGAAACAGGAGTCAGCTTAATTAGAGCTGGAGGACTCGGAGCAAGGAAGGCAGCTAACCTTGGGAGAGTGATTCAAGGACAAGCTGGATTTTCCATCTTCTAAGTCTTTATGTTGAGTCTGCATATTTCCCTGAGGATGGGTCATAGCTCAGTCAGGAGTTAGGGGCTTGAGGCAGAAACTGTGTTATGTGCTGTGCAGAAGGTCAGGTGAAAGAGTTGTTGAGGTCTCCCTGGGCCCTTAAAGGCTATGGGTTCCAGTTAGAGTAATTGCAGATTCCCATAGCTGGGTTTGAACTTGGTGCAAACATTAATTGCTGAATACTTCATGTCTAAGATACCTTAGAAATGAAAAAGTGAGATAGTACTGTTGTCCTGTGGATCATTTATAACATGGCATATGATGCTGAAGTCTTATTTTTCAGTCTATAGCATGGCTTTGGAGACTCACAAGATCCTGGTTCTGTCACAGGCTTTCTGTTTTTTCTGGGCTAAGCCTTTCACCTTTGCATCATGTCGGTATTTATTTTCTCAGTGCCCAACATGAAGCACTCATGCATATTGCAGTAGATGACTGAGTGGGTGTAGACCACAGCTCAAACTATTTCCAACTTTTACATCTCCAGAGCTTCTGCAAGGCAGTAAAGGTCACCAGAAATGTATTTTCAGTCCTTCTGGTCTTGAGGAGCAGAAAAGCTGGGCAGTTTTTATTGAATCTGGCTTTAATTTGCCTAATCCCTGTAGTACAATACAGTGATATTTCAGTCCCTAAAAGGGTGACAGGAATGGCACACAAAATGTGATTATTTATTTAAACTGCCATTTAAAAATAACTTGTTGTTAGGACGGTGTCCAAAAAACACAGGATTTAAAAATAACTCTCTGCTAATGAGAGCAGATTGGCAGTAGCAGTGCTATAGGTTAGATTTTGTGTGTGTGCCCGCTTCAATAATCACTCTTGGCTTTCTGAGATGGCAGCAGAGACATGGTGCCCTTAGTCCGGAGTTGTTTTCTCTATGTCTTGGAAACTCAAAGATTTTTAGGGTCGTCTTTGAAAGCTGCCTCAATAATGGCCTTGAAAACCTGCACCCCAGCAAAATCCGCTAAGCAGGGTCTTTGCTGTCCCAAACATGTTCCATCCATGGAGCAGGCTCTTCTCTGGCTGAGCAGGTCCTGCTGTGCATGGAAATATGAAAGATGCCCTCAAAAGTCAACCTTTCAGGTTACAGTACAGACGGAGCGAGGCTGAAAATGAATTCCAGCTTTTAAGTGACTTTATACTGTCTCCTTGATTGACTTGCCTGTTTTAAGACTGTAAATTGGGGGATTGCGTGTAATGCATTCATGCCAGCCTTGTCTGGAATGAAGCAGGAACATAATTTATGGAGATATTCTCCTCTCAGCCTTTGAGGAATTAGCTTCAATTAACTCTGTTGGGAATTGCATGTGTCGGGTGTCAGAAAGCCATCAAGTTTTCTTTATAAATGCCGACTGCTGTGTGTGCTTCATTCTTTGGCTGTCTGAGGGGCTTTAGCAACGGATAAGGACTCAAAGCTTGGGAAATGCAGATCTGGGGGACCAAGTTTCACAGGGTTAATGCCACGCACAGATGACGGGCAGGACCAGAGCTGAATGCATTGCAGGGTGTGATAATTTATAGCTCCCCAGCATGAGGGAGAAAGGGTTTGGGGAGGGTGCAGTAGCTTGGGAAGCCAGAGCACTGAAAGAGAAAATACACCAGAAGACATAGGCTATAAAATAAGATCTCTCTGGATAAACCTTTCTGACACCCCTGACAATTGGAAAGGACATCAATTTCAGGTGGAGTGTGTTTTTGATTGAGGTCTTTAAGGTGCAGTCTGTGTGTCTGTGCCACTGCCCAGTTTGAGGCCAGCCCTAGAGAAAATGAGGTGATAAGTGTGTGGGAGCAGGGTGCCAGCAGCTTGTACTGCTTGGGCACTGTGGCAATCATGGTGTTGTGTCACTCCCAGGTTCTGCTCAGCCTTGGGGGTCTCTGCTACCAGGCAAACTGGAGGGAGGCGACTGCTAAGTCAGACCCTTTTAGGACAAGGAAAAAAGAATGGCTTTGGAGAAAGAAGCCTCCTGGAAGAAGAACACTCAACCTCCTTGCTGCTTGCAAGATAAGAGCACGCCAGGGAGGGTTTCCCCTTGTCAGGTGCTGCAGCCTCAGATGGGAGCAGCTCCCTGTCAGACTAAACTGGAGAGCTGGCGTCTCTCGCCTGTGTGATGCTGCTCGTCACCCTCGCCGAGACAGGAAGGACACATGGCTTGCCAGACTTCCCTAGGCAGCTGTATCAAAATGCAGCGCAGGGGAGCTGTGAGGCTCTTGCCAGCCATGACTCCGTAATTCCCCTGTCAAGCATGATTTTATATTGGAGAAGAGTGGAGGGTGCTTATTTTCACTCTTAGCGTACGTTCCTCAACGCTCTTCTAATTCCTGTGCTAGTGGAGATGGAATCAGGCAAAGATGTCTGGTGCTTCTTGAAAGCCCCAAATCCCCCCTCTGCCCCCACACCCCCCATTATCACTTCATTATTTAGCAGCCACTCGCAGATCAGACACTGAAGTAATTTTGCGGCAGGCTCTGGC
>NW_008604769.1:23516-60229 GCF_000691845.1 Merops nubicus
TGGCTTATCCCAAAGATTAAAAAACGAATCAACCTAGATGTGAGCAAATCCAAAGCAGGCATCCTAATCAGCGCTGCTGCTAGAAGTGCATTCGTATGGCACAAGAGAGAGCGTGGCTTTCTTCCAGCAGGTACAACAATTACGGCTCCCCCTGGAAAAAAAATTCTACTGCTGTGTATTGACACAAAGGAGCACTTAGCTTGATAATCCCTCATGGCTGCTGCCACAATCCGAATATTAAGAACAAATTAAGGTGTAAGATTAAACTCTGGAAGTTGTTACCAGTTCACAGTGAGGTAGCAGTTGCTTTTTTAGCTTTTTCACAACAAAATATTGGCTGTCAGCACTTGGGAGTTTAAAAATAAAATTAAGCTCCTACCTTATGCAGGAAACAATTAGGAATTCAAGTCTGCTGTAATATTTCTGGTCCAGAATTTCTAATCTGCAATTAAATTTGTCATGGGCTGTAATATGACTGACTGCAATCCCCGTGAACTCTAGCTTGTCAGGGTGGTGTGCTCATGCAGGCGGTTCCAAGTGGCACGGATATGGCAGCTTGCAGAAATTGAAAGCCAGCTCCAAGTTCATCCTGGCCACAAAAATCCCAAGGCTGGAGAGGCTGGCACTGCTGTCAGTCATGGTTACTGACATGCATCAGGTCTCTGCTGCCCATCTGAACAGCCTCCCAGCATTGCAGCTGGGGTGACCGGTGTTGTGCACCATGACCGTGGTCACACTGTCAATGGAATGCCTGTGGTGCTGTGGGAATGGGAAAAGGGGCAGCAGTTGCCCCAGTTCCCCAAAGGGCAAGCTGTATGGAGACTTAGTTAGAGATGAGCAAACTCCATTCACCCATGTGAACCCTTCCCATGAGTGTTGGCAGCCATAACCACGGTGGGATGTGTGGCTGGGATGAAGGAGGTGTCTCCTGGGCTATGGACGGTGCTGGTGGTAGATCTGGCAGAACGTGGCACCTTCATAACAGATCTCAGTGCTAGATGCAGCGCAGGCAAACCTGCAGTCGGTGTGGAACTGGGAGGAATGAGCAACAGAGGAGGTCGAGTCTCACTTTGGAAATACTTAAGCTAAATAACATGGCTAAAAATAACCTTTTCTTTAATAAGATGGAGAAGCTGGAAAAAGTGTGGAGGAATTTTGTTGTGATATCATACAAAGGATGAATTCTAGGAGATGGCAGCAGAACTGCTGGGTGATGGGCTGGGTTGTATGTGCAGATGTCCCACGCTGGGGAGAACATGAGCTGCAAGTCCCTCTCTGCTGAGCTCGTCTGATCCCACCCATTGGGTCTGCGTCCCCTTCTTGGCACCCGTCTGTGGAGACGCAGCGACGAGTGGCAGGAATTCAGAGCATAGAGCCTGGGCTGGAGAGACTGATTTGTGTGGCCATGCTGACAGTGAGCTATGTGCATAGCTTAGCGAAGCACCAGACTCAGTGTCAGATGAGGAGTAGGAGATTATGCAAGAGCCTGCAGTCGTTTGAAAGCCTGAAGTGCTGGTGAGGAAGAAGGGATGTTTTAGGTGGTGAGAGATGTAATAAAGAAAACAATGGTGTGGCTAAAAAAAAAGAAAAGTCTGATGAGAACGTCTATGAAGTCATTAAATAGCTTTCTAAAGGGAATGAGCGGAGCAGCACAGTATGAAATTTAGATACTACAGTACAAGTGTACTGTCAGGAATTGTCCCATGATGAGGATGGAAAGAAATGGAGAAGTTTCCTGTGATCCACTTTGATGGAGTGCCTTGCACTGTCCTGTTCTACCCAGCAGTACCAGAGAATTGCTTGTTCTTTAGCTGCTCTCTGATAACACTGAGTGAAAAAATTTCCTTCCAAAAATACTGAGGTGACTTGAAAAGATATCTGCTCTAGGTGAGCAGCACATCGATCAGATTTCAGTTATGTGTGTCCTGGCAGAGCTGGGGCTTCCCCAGGGACACTGAATCTTGCTGAAACAAACTTTCCTCCCAGTTTCCTTTAGGAAACTTGACCGTTTTGCTCAAGAGTAGGTGAGAGTGCCACAAATGCTACCAGCCACACGGTAGCTCAGCGTTTCTCCAGCAATACAGACTTGCTGAGGCTGCTGGAAGTGAGCAGCTCGATTGGGAAATGCAGGAAGTGTATTCATGTGTGGCTGGGCAGCAGCCTAGCAAATCTTGCCAAAATCTCTCTGGCTTCCTGGGCTTTTCCTCTGTATTTTCTGTCCTTTCATCTTCATTAACCTTTTATAACTCTGTCTGATGACTGCAGCATTCCCACCATTTCCTACCAAAATGTCACTCTAATAGCTTTGTTATGGACAGCCAATATCGCTGTTGGCCTGTTGCAGGGCTGTTAACATCTAAGAGAGCGATTGAGATGGGCTGGAGCTGTCTGGGAGCAATGCTGCCTGTCGCTGACACTGAGGCTGTGAGGAATGCATGTCAGGAGGCAGGGGGAGCACAGTTAACAGCAATCAACATAGGAAATGCACCTCCGTGGGTCCCCCAGATCCCTGATAATGTTGTGAGAAATTCAACAGCTTCTGGAACTCATCGAACCACTGTGTAAGCTGCCAGTTTTGCTCTTTTGCAATTGATTTTGGGGCCAAGTTTAAAGCAACAACAACAACAAACCCTCAAAAATGTTCCTGCTTAAAAAAATGCTTGTCAGCTGCTACAGTCTTTGTGAGTCTGGGTGTGGCTTTTTTTGGGTATAACTCAGGAATTTCCATTGTCTAGCAGCTAGCTAGGGCATTAAATTGTCAAGGATCACATCTTTTTCATCACACGTGCACAAATCTGGAAGATTAATTATACTCCCATTTGTAAAATGCAGTATCCCAAGTGATTAGGGAAGAAATGAATCAAGAATATGAATTTAAGTACCTAAAAGCAACACAGCCATAGCCTGACTTGAAAGAAAGCAGCTGTCAAGAAAAACAGTAAGGCAAAAATGTGTGTTAGTGTCTCTGAAGCTGGGGGAGGGAAGAGGCCTCGGGATGCTCCCAGAAGAGTGTTTAGACTGACCTGAGGCCCTGACACCTTCAGATGGGATTTCATCAGCTCTGAGCTGGGTGAAACTCATGTGGAGTTTCTCTAAGTGACAGGCAGGCTAAGCTGTGGGGTTTGCAGTAGATGGTATTTTCCCTTTCAGTTAGGACAAAAAAATTCTCTCATGCTGGTGATTGCAGCTTTACAGATGAGGCTCAATGAATCTTTGCTGGTGCTCAAGGGAAAAGAGGGCATCAGTGTGCTGCGGCCAGGAATTTATGCAGCGCTGACTTCTGCTATTCCTGCTATGCAGCTTCTTACACGCTTTTGTTCTTCCCTTGCATTTTAAGGGCTCTGCGAGAGGAGATGCAGTGAGGGATGGGAGCACTAGCCCCCCCCACCAGAGGCTCCCAAGCACCATGTTGGTGCAAACCATTGGCAGTACACATTTGCTCAGTGGGTGCAGGAACAGTGGTGGTGACCTCCAGCAAAGGAGCTGCAGCTAGGTGGGTGGGAAACGTGCTTTGGTTGGTGGAGGTGAGTCATGTTGCAAGGTGCTGTTGTATGCAGAGGCCACACTCCACGCTGGGGTGGGAACACTGACTGAGGACCACAACAAATGATGAGACAAGGCTGTATTCAGAACAGTTGTAGCTTCAGGCTGGTGCTGGAGCATGTTGTTTTGATCCAGTATGTGCCTGGTCTGCTTTTATAACTGACCTCCTGCAAGGAAAACCTTTGAAAGAGCATGAAAAATGATGCAAAACACAGTCTTACAAATGTGTGCCAGCCTGGAGGTGGGAATGTGATGTTGGGGCTGCTAGCAGCAGATCAGTTATGCTGCAAAATATCACTGGGGTCTCATAGTGCCTGGCCAGGGTGCCCCTGCTGAGACCTGCCCTATTTCCTTGCTGCCACCAGTTCACCAACAAATGAGCCATATCATCCCCCCCTCCCAGCACCATCTCCAGCTCTGCTTTGTGCATTATGGTCAACCACTGACGCTTTGTCTCTTCCCTGAACAAACTGCCACTGTTCTCCTAGCGAAGAGAGGCGAGGTAACCACCTCCAGATGTGTGCTGCCAGCAGGGTGGGGATGAACTTCTCCCGTCTCTGCCAGGGACAGGAAAGTGTCTTCCTGGGCTTAAACTGCAGCGTGGGACATCTAAGTCCAGGAAAAGCTTTGAAGGGGGGAAAGGAGAAAGCCAGAGGAAGCAGTTGCCCAGGAAGACTGGAATTTTGGCCAATGGATATTTTTAGCTGTGGGTTAGGCAATAAGCTGTAATTGGACCCTGCCTTGAGGGATGAACTAGGAGACCACTCGAGGTCCCTTATGGCTCCATTTGCTGTATCGTATTTATTTCCTTGTGTTTATGTAGCATTTGAAAGCTCTTTTTTGGGGCTCGTGGGTATCTGTTCCTGTGCACACACATGAGCGAGCGGCAGGGAGTTCACAGGGCAACCAGACATATATATATATCTCAGAGTGCTTATCAGTAACTGTATGCAGATAAGGAAGCTATAGAACTCTCATTTGAGAGAAGAGAAAGGCTTCAAATGTGTTTCCATGAAAAGCAGTGAGACAAGGACCTGCGGAAGTCCCACACTCCCTTCTCTCCCCTCTCCCCTCCTTTTCCCAGGGTTCCAGGGCTGGTGGGGCCCTCTGAGAGCTGATGTGCCTCACAAGGATGGTAGAACACCAGCACAAGAAGGGCCCAGGCACTCATCCCAAGTCAATGAGCTGAGGAGACTTGGGGAGGAGTCTGGTGAACATCAAACCAGGGGAAGGGAGGGGTGGGGTGGCCAGCTGGAAACTTAAGGAGATGTGGAAGGCTCCCTAAGGCTTTCCTTGGCAAAACTCAGTGGCAAAAATGACCACAGAAACCTGTGATGTGACAGAGCTTTTACCTATGCATTTTTCTCTCAGAGCTGCATTTTGGGAGGAGGTAATTTCAGAAAACAGTGTTGTCTGTTGTCTTTGGCTATTCCTATGCCAGAAGGTCTATTGCAGTTATTCTGTGAAGGTTTTTGGAGAGTTTGTGTGAGCAGCCTGGGCGGGTTGAGCTCCTTTGTGAGGCTGCCCAGCTTGTCCCAGTAGTGGCTGCTGCCAGCTCTGCGTGGAGGTACTGGCAGAGCTCTTGCAAAGCACTGCGGGATGGAAATCACAATCTATAATTGTAACATATAAGCCTTCTTTAACACTGAGAACAAAAAAGAAACAGAGAAGAAAGAAATCTTTTTCTTCCTCCTGGGAGGAGCTCTTATCTGATTCCTGAAGATCGTTTTAGTGTCTGTGCTATTTTTGTAGCTGGAAGTGCAGTCTGCAAAAGAGCAAGCGATGCTGAGAACCTCCGAGAAATTCATTAGGAAAGCAGGAGGCCAAAAGTTGAGCAGGGATGTGGAAAGAAAACAACCGCCTGCTTCACAGCCTCTGAATTTGATCTCCCCCTCTGAAGCCCTACCAGCCGTATGGCTCCTGAGCTGGGAGACAGCTGGGCTGGAGCAAGCAGCCTTGACACAGAGGTCTGCTAGGCAAGATAAAGTTACCTGAGCATCTTCGCCCCAACATTGTCTAATGTGTCACATTTAGAATCCACTATTGATTTCTAGGGCCTGGGATCTTTATGGCCACTAGCCTGTAGATCAGAATTAATGCCTGAGCTTTTGGGAAATGATGGCGCTGAGCTACAGAGCTCAACTTTTCACCACTTTGCTGCTCCTGCTCTCCAGGTTGGCCATTTGTATGCAGCTGCCCACAGCTTACCTGAAATGGGGATAACTCAGGGGGAAATAACTCAGAGAAATGGACCCTTCTTTGCTGCTTTTCCAAAACTGAGGGTGCTGTGATAAATGTGGGATACCAGGTGGCTGTACTCCTACTTGCTCAGAAAAAATGGACTGCTGCCAATTTGTTTTTTCACAGAGCATCTGAGAATCATATGCTTGAAAATCTTGCAGGAGGTGTTTTTTTTCCCCCCTTTTTTTCTTCCCCCCCCCCCTTTTTTTTTTTTTTTTTGTAATGCACAATCCAAAGCACTGATCTCTTGATGTATGGCTGCTGACAGGTGCCCATCTGGTCCCCTGGAAGCCCATCTTCTCCTCAGGCGTGTGAGATGGGGTGAAGCAGTCAGGCTGGCACGCGTGCCCATGGCACAGCAGAGCAGCTCTGCCGGGTGCCTGCAGCAGAACGGGATGTGGGATGCAAGGTTGCAGCTCTCCACAGAGGGCTGTTGTGCAGCCCAGGCTGCTCAGCCCTGCTGGTGTCAGAAATGTTGCTGTTAGAATTGCCTGTGCAGGCAGGGAGAGGGGAGAGGCAGAATGACCCTGCTGCAAAGAGTGTGTTCCTCCTGCACGTGAATGCTGTGGCCCCATCTTTGGTGGGAATGGGAGATCCGTGAGCTGCCAGCAGGAAAGAGGTTAAATTTTGATAGCATTTCTATTAAGCCAGGAAAAGTTTGACCTCTGCCTGTTCTTTACTTCTAGCTGAATTGGGGAGATTGTGACAAAGCCTGCGTAGTCGTGTTCCCAGTGGTCTGCTTCCAAAAGATGGATATATCATCTCCCTGGACCTTCGGTGGCTCTGGCAGCAGGAGCTGGAGGGCTCTGCTCCTGGCACAGGGGCCACGGTGCAGCCTGGAGGTGCCCAGCCCCAGCACCCTGCTTCCCTCCCACGGGCTCTGTGGCAGGGCAGGATTTGCCCTACCTGTGGTAGCGTGGAAGCTGGGGCAGGAGGCAAGTCCTGCTGCACCTTGCTCCCCTGGTGAAAAGTGATTTATGGCATTCTGGGGCTCATGGAGAAGCCAAGGAATGCACAGGCACTTTCCCTCCCTCTTTCTGTGTATATATAAATATGTTCGCATGCTGCTACTGCTGGCTTCTGAACGGATTAACATTTGTGTAGGATTCATCCCACCCCAGGTTTGCCTGATGTGCCCGGCTCTGGAGCACAGGCATCCTCGGGCTCCCTCTGTTGTCGCTGGAGCGAAGCACCTGCAGGAGGTGACCCAGCTCCCAGCTTGCTCCATCCCTTCTGCCTTATCCTGCGCCAGCAAAGCCCACGGGGGCGGCAGGGAAGGGTCCGGACCTGCGTGTCCTGCGTGGCCAGGAGCCTTGGCCAGGCCCTGCCGAGCCAGGCGCCGTGCGGACATGGGGCAGGAAGGTGGCCTTGCCCGGGGGGGTTGTGATCTCCTTCAGACGGGTGCAAAACCAGGAGCACCAGGTCAGGTTAGGACAGAAGCAGAGGAGCTCGTGGTTGGCTGGACCGGCTGGAGAAGACTGAAGTCCTGAAAGCAGCTTCCCCATGCTCCCAGGCCCTGTGACACCCCCTTGCCCATGGCTTCACAGTAGAGGAGAGTTCAGAGAAGGGCAGTGAGATGAAGGCTCTGGGGTGACACCTCTGCAGGTGACACCTCTGCAGGAGGAAGCTGTCACCCGTGTCCAATGAGCAGGTAGTGGGCCCATCCTGCAGCCGCCCGGGAGGGGAGCTGGCATCTCCAGGGTGAGGAGAAATCAAACAGCAAAGAGAGATGAGAGATAGGGCAGGGCACACCTTGAGATGAAAGACGTGTGGTTTGTGTTTGAGGAGTAGTGACATTCCGTGGAGGGGAGGATTTGTTTCTTCATTAACTTGGTGCCTGAACAAGTTTATCTTGAAGCACTGAACAAGTGTCATTAATGTTTCCTTTGAGCAAATGAGGCTCTTTGATAATGCCTACCCTCTTTTGACCTTTATTTTAATTTTGAATGCTACTAATTAACACCGATCGTTCATTCAAAGACTAAACTGGTTGTTCCTGCTAAATGCAAAGCAAATGCTTTGTGGTCAGGAGCAAAATGGGGGCAAGCTTCCGTAGGGAAACTCCAAGGTTGTGGGACACCCTATGCAAACCAGGGACTGCTGTGTTCAAACAGGGAAATTTCCTCTCTGGTTCCTGGGGAGTAGCTTGGAATAACATGTTCCATAGGAAAAGAAAGGGAGCTCTCAGCAGATGGCCTGTGGAAGCAGTGCCAGGACTCAGGACTGTCTAAACCCTGTTTTTTAAGTTTTCTTCTGAAGTGTCTGGTTTTCAGCTCTCTTGGCAAGCGTGTTTGGCTGCTGCTGAAGAGCACAGTTTTGCTCTGCTACCAACCCTCTCCCCATCATTGCTTGGAGTGCTGACCAAGCATGAGCTGCCTCTTGTCCAGGGGGATGGCCCTCCATGCTCAGAGGAAGATTGGAAGGTTCATCCACCCTGTGCACTCATCTCAGCCTGCTCTCCAGAGCAAACCTGCCCACCAAACCCACCAAAAATCCTCAGGCTTGTGCTTGGAGGTTGCCTTTGCTCAGTTTGTCCGAATCAGTGCAGGGAGTGAGGGGCCAGGTGATGCCAAATGGTCTCTGTGGCTGGGTTTTGGGGAGGAAGGGGTTTTACCAAGACCAAAGGCTAGGGTTTTCTTTATCTGCACAAGTCCTACCCCTCTTCTCCCTTAAAGAGATCTAAAGGAGGGTGAGATCTCTTAAAGTGAGAAGACCTCCCTGATGCACCCATAACGGGGCTGCTGGTGGTGTGAAGGAGGAACTGAACATGTGCCCATATCTCCTACACAGGCTTAGGGAACAATACAGGATTCTGGGCTCCAGCTTGAACTCCTCCCAGTTTCATATGAGTAAGCACTGTGGCTAGACAGACTGTGGCAAGGGGAGAGAGGCTGGGGATTTGGAGGTCAAATTCTTCTTTTGGGAGGAGCAGTGCAATTCTTGGTGCATCACAGCCAGTGGGGTCAGTTGGTGGTATCTGCAGACAGGGCTGAAGCCCCACTGTAAACCTCTTATGGGACTGGAAGCAACTCTACAAGGGCTTTAGTTTTCCCTCTGAGGATTGGAGCTACTGGACATCCCTGCAGAGAGTCCTGGATCTCCACCACCAAAGTGCTTTTTGTCTCGTGTCCCAGAGAGCTGTGTGGGCTCACCCCAGCCCTCCATGAAGCACGTGTGCCCACAGCTCTCTCCCAAAATGCTCAGCAGTTTCACCAGTTTTGGCTTATTTCCTGGAAAGAAGCAGTAAACGTGACTGAAAACTTAGCAGCATTGCCAGCACTAGTGAATGACAGGACCCATCTTTTTTGACCTAATAATGGCAGCACTATCCAGCAGTCTGGTGTCTTGGTGGTCCCACGATATTTCTAGCACAAGAAAGGAAAGATAAAGCATCCTCTGGCAATGAATGTGGAGCCTGTAGCAGCTTCCAGAGCCAGCCAACAGATATAAATACGATTTCTGAGGTTCCACACACCAACAGCTAAACAAAACCTTTTTTATAGCCCCCATGAGATTTTAGCACCCAGGGAGCAATCTATTTTGCACAACTCCAGCCTGCCTTTTGCTGTGCCTTCTCAGCCTGCAAGTCCTGTAACTCTGATTTTAAGCAGTGTGGTGAAGCAGGATAGTTTAAACGGTCCATTCAGGAGCTGCACCACATCAGAGAGCAACACATGAATCACATACATTCCTTTATCTGATGGTGTGTTTGTGTAAGAGGAGCAAGATGCAGTGAGGAACTTGCTGTTGCAGGGAATTTGTGTTTACATAAATCTTCAGCCCACAGATTTTTTTTTTTTTCATTTTTTTTTTTACCTCTACCATTCCATGCATGTAAAATCCTCATTGGGAGCTATTTAAAAACCATCAGCATTCAAATAGTTTACAATCTAAAGCTGAGAAGAGGGAGGAAATGCATTGCAAAGGGATGCAGTGTTTGGGGAGCTGGTCCTATGGAGATTTTGATAATTGGTTTGGGTTTGGGATTTTTAATGCAGAAAGGAGGGTATGTGTTAAATGTCCGTGAAGGTACCCATACCTGAGGACATCAGAGGCATATTATCCCTACTCTGGCAAGAATTAATCAAGGTATTATGAATCAAGAAAATGCTGCTGGCTTTAAAGTGTACAAGGGATCTGAAAAATAGAGGGTCCCAGATCTGCAATGGTCTTGTCTCTCTAATTGTTCTCATTTCCCTCACATCTCTTTTGTATCTCATTCCCATTAAATGCATTAAATCCCATTAAATGGCAAAGCTTGTGCCTTAGCAGCAGCGGGAGGCCAATGATAACATCTAGCATGGGCACGGGAGTCTCCTCTGCCTCTGCTGTCCCTAAAAACTGCAGATTGCTCCCACTTTTATTCCCTTCCTCACCCATGCTACCAACATGGTCAGAAAGCAAGTGCAAAGGTTGTGGGTACAAATGCTCCTGGTGACCACCGTGGTCTTGCATCTGGTCACAAAGGGACTCATGTGAAGTGGCAGTGGCAAGAGTTCAGAGCCCCCAGAGTGGTGGCAGCCCTGTGTCCTGGGCAGCCCTTTGCTCCTGGCTTACCACTCACCAGCAACACTTTTCCAACAAACAAAAGAGAGGTGGGAATCCTCCAGTCCTGGGGCCTGCCCCCTTCATGGGCCAGGCTGACAGTGTGGCTACAACCAATGGTTTGGAAAATCCCCTGTGATGGAGCCACCTCTCCTCCCCACAGCTTCCTTGGCTATTTTTGCAGCAGGGAACCTCTGCCCCTGTGCTACCCATGGAGGACAATGCCAGCCCTATGCCCTTTTCCTGCTGGTGTCCCGTGCACTCTGTGGAGGGTAGTCCAGCCACAAAGGGCAGTTCCCTTCCCCAGCCTTATGCCAGGCTCAGCCTAGTTCTGGGAAACCCCTTTGGCTCACACATCACACAGCGCTGGTCTGGAGCCTTTGTCTGCAGCATGCTGAAGACATCTGGGGCTGCATGCGTGGGTTTCGATGGTGCTGCTGGTAGTTCATCAGCAGCTACTTCACCCTGCCTTAGCTGAGGGTGTGGTGCTGCCCTGGGGGACTCTGCTGGCCGGGCTTGCTGCGGGGGATACACCTTGTGCCCACAGACATCATCAGAGGCAAGCTCGTGTGTGTGTGGGGCAAGATGCAATAGCTGGGTTGCACTGCCAGGTCGTGCCTGTGAGGAACATTGCAGTGATGCTGGAGGCTCCAGCTGGGACTGGTGCCCTTGGTGCCATGCAGGTACTCAGGATGGGAGTCCTGGCACAAGGTCAGCAGCAGGCAGTTTGCAGCAGGGTTTTGTGGTGTGGGAGTCTGTGAGCTGGTCACTGCCCTGCAGGGGTTTGGCTGGAGGTTTTTCTGTGTCAGGAAGGGGGTTTCCAAAAGCCAGTGAGTGCTTGAGTTAGCAGAGCAGACTGTCTGCTCCCACTGCAGGGGTCCTGGCTCTCCTCAGTGGGGTGAGAAGGAGGGGAAAGCAGAGATGTAAAGGGGACTTGCTCTGCTAGGAAGGGATCTTTTTGGTGGTGGGGCAGTATGGTGGCTTGTTGGGCAGAACAGCGTAGTCAGTGCACCTCAGGCTTTACCCCTTTAAGGCTGGGCTGCAGGTTTGAAAGGAAATCAGAGAGCAAGAGGCAGCAGGGAGCCCTCCCAGCAGTGGTGCAAAGGAGGTGGGGACAAGAGCAGGAGCAGTGAGGAGCAAAGAGGGAAGCAGTGAAAACAAAAAAATTAAGCTAGATTATTCCTTCTGGATAGTTTTGAGACGCTTGTTTGCGTGAGGATCCGGGCAGAGACATGCCTCAGCAGATGCTTTGCATTGTGCTCTCTGGCCTCTCTGCTGGCTGCAGCCATCTCAGCAACATCTCCTGCGAGGTGCAGGGAAGAGAACCCATTCCATCCCAAGCAACAGGTGATTCATCTCTCAACCAGGCTCCTGGTGTGTCTCCCAGACACCCCACCGGGAGTGTGGACTCAGCACGACCAGGGGTCGGCCCAGCCTCCTCCAAAGCCAAGTCAACCCTTGGGTCACCACATCCAGCCGGGAACACAAGAAGTGTTGCAACAGCCTGAGAGCAATTAGGGGCGAGGACGCCAAGGAATGTGCTTAACACTGGATTGCTCTGTGCTGGGGCAGAGGAGGCGTCTAGAAAGAAACCCAGCTTGGGTGAGAGCTCTTTGCTTGAACAGGAGGGGAAGGAAGCCTTGGAATATCAAAGAATATCACAGATTTTCTATTTGCCTCACAAAACAATAACCCAGCCCTCTCCTCACAGCTACGCAGATATAAACACACAGATTCCAAGGTTGCTCTTAATGGATTTCTTTAGTGCTCAGAAGAGACTTTCTGGAGTGAAAGCACTACTAGGGAAGGCTGTTCCAGCAGGAGTGCCCATAACAGTGCTATTTATTGGGGCAAGGCCTTTATTTTGCAATGAGCTGTACTGAGCTGGAGAACATGGGGGCTTGTGATTTCAGGGACTAATCTGCTTGCTCAAACTTTGGTGGGGAAAGCAGATATTCAGGATGATTTTAATGGCTGGAGCAGCTGGGTCGTAAATAACCCATGTAGAACTGAATCTAGTTTTTCCCTGAACAGGATGCTCCTGCAGATGTGACAATTAATCACAGAGATCAGCGTTGCTGTACGAACATTTCCAGATAAATTGGAATGATGGGTTCTTGCTCTTTCAAGAGGTCGAGTCAGAAACTCAGTCTGCAGGCTTAACACTTAGTCAATACTCACCCAGAAATGGAGGATACCTAAAGAGAGAAATTACAATGTGGGAAAGGTCTCCTGGACTTGCAGTCCAAAGGCTGCAGCTGGGATTTCTTGGAAATATCTGTGCAGTTGCCATGGCATTTATTGTGCCTATAAAAGCTCTTCCAGATGATGTTCTTTGGCATTAGAAGTACTAAGTACAAAGAGAAGCAGGTTAATTGGATTTCTTTGAAAGGTGAAACACAAGAGGACCCAGGCTGATAAGGAGTTGTAGTATCTCCACAAAGAGGTTGCCAGCTGAGCATCTCAAAACTCACTTACAGCACAGATGCCCCTTCTGCACTGCTGTCTGAGCACCAAGTTCCCAATGTGCTGTTGCTAGGTAGACAGAGAAGAAGAAAATGCTGCAGAAGTGGCTCTTTTTCAGCTCAATGCCACATGGATTAATGCTGTCCACTCAGTGTTTTCATGTCCTGGACCACCAGACCTGGCTGTGCAAGCTGTGCTGCTCCAGTCCTTGACCTGGCACAGATGCATGCCTTGGCCTCTGCACTGAGCCTCTGGATCTTCTGAGCCACCTCCAGGATGGGGTTTGCTTGGCTTTGTTGGACCCAGGGGGGCTTGGAGCATAGGGTGTCTTGTTCTGCTGTCTGCTCTTGGGATGCTCCTTCTGGGTGCCTGGAGGCTGTGTGGATTTCAGGCATGAGCTGCCTTGGCAACCCAGTGGTCTGAACTGGTGATACTGTGGAGGAGAACAGTGCAGAGAGACATTGTTGCTGCAAGAGCTGTCTTGGCATCTGGGCAAATTTTTACTACGTTTATCTGTGCTTCTCTTATCTGACCCATCCTCCATGATCATGAGCAGTTCCTGGAGTCCAGACTTTGCTGATCAGGGGATGCTTCAGGTTCAGGCTATGAGGGAGCAAAGATGTTACCTTTGGTCTCAGGATCAGTCCTGAAGTACGGTCCTGGGTGGAGAAGCAGCTGCTTTGCTTTGCTGCCTTTGCTGCAGCCTCCTCCTCTGCCAAACACTGGCTTGTCTGGGGAGCACCACTGCATGTAGAGAGGCTGGAGGAAGGCTTGGACCATAGTTTGGGAGTTTCCCTATCCTGCCCACCCACTGCGGTCCGTCAGTTTAATTTTGTCAGGCAGCAATTGCCTCCCTCCAGGACTGATTGTATCACACAATCATGTGTCACCCAGGCAGGTTAGGATTTATTATCGTGCTGATCTCCCCAAGAGGCTGTATTTTACAAGCCTGAGTCAGGGCAAAGGAGCAGAAAGGGAGGAGAAATTTCTCTTCTCCCTGGTTGTGAGCCCACCCACAGGAGCCCGCAGCAAGGCAGGGGCAGGGGAACTGGATCTCATGATGAAGGCATCTTCTCAGCTGGGTCCCCAACCCCAGAGCTAGCACAGGAATCTGAGAAAAGATTTGTGCTCGAGGACCCTCCACTGTCCTGAACCTCTGGGCCACATCTGCACTCTCCCTGGCCGTCAAGCCCTGCTCCTGAAGGGAATAGTTGTGCAGTTTGAAAGGAATGATGATTGTGCAGTCCTTGTGAGCACCTCTTGAGGTTGCAGATATGTGTTTTTGGCCTGGCTGTCAAGTCCTGAGAAGCAGAAGCACTGTGGTTAATGGCAGAAGAAGCAGGGAGCTCCCACTGCTGTTTGCCCCATGCTATGTCCCTCCTGCTGCTCTGGGATGCAGCAGATGACATAACGTGTGCCTGGATAACCCTGGGTGTAAAACCAGAGCAGTGTGTGTGATTAGCATGTGGAGCGAAGAGAGCAGTAAATAATCCTTATATAAAAATGTGCTTTGATTTTTTTTTTCCCCTTATGTGCCAATGCTTTTCTTTAGAAGCCAAATAATCTTGTCCACGCTTGGGATTGTCCATCCTGCTGAGAGCTATCAGTTTTGATTAGCACATTAAGTGCCTGCTGAAATTAAAATTATCAGCAGTTAAAAGGTGACCTGAAGGATAAGATACAAACCTTCTAAGCAAAAGCATCTTTGTGAATGAAATGAGATAGAGAAAGGTCTTGTTTTTCTTCCAGGAACACGTGCAAGACTGTGCTTATATTTCTTACTTCTTCCCTCTACTGTCACTTGGGTTCCCATGGTGACCTTTACATCACTTGGCTGCCACTGGGCTCTCGATGAACATTTTCACAGCCATTAATTGAATATTGACATGTGAGAAATGCTTCACTCCTGCCGTGACCCTTCACCTGACTTAAAGGAGAGCAGTGCAACAGATCAAATATCTCATTAGCAGAGTGAAGGTAATCCCTCACCTTGGCCAAGAGGCCCCTCGTGAGCAGCCTTCTGAGCTCCCTGGTGAGGGCCAGGTCCTCCACCACTTCCAGGCACACGGGAGGTCCTTTTGTGGCTTCTCTGGAAGAGGGAACACAAAGAAGAGGTAATTATGTCCAATTGCTCGAGCCCACATTGGCCAGGTTGGGCCCGTGGGCGACGTTGCTGAGCTGGCAGTGAGCAGCAGGTCACGTCACTGCTTGCTTTTCACCAGCCTCAGTTTTAACTTGTTCAATCCCCGTGGCCCCAGGGAAGATGAGAGGGTTTTGTGGGCACTGTGTGTGCCAGAACTGCACCACCTCTGCCCAAACCAGCTGCCTCTGCTTTGGGGTTGCCACTGCTCAGCTTCCATAGCTCTGGGTTGCCAGTTTGAATGTCTTTAGCCCAAACCTGCAGCCACATGACAACATTCTGTCTCTGCTGGTCGGGAGAGGCTCAGGCACTGGAAAATGTCGCTCCTTGGAATACTTACATGCCTCGATAGCAGTACCTTGGAACTTTCTGTTGCATTAGCTGAGCAGATTGACTTTCTAACTTCTCACTCAAGATCAGCTCTCCCCCTTTGTTAGAGCTGTTCCCTGAAGCATCTGCAGCTTCTCAACTTTCTTTTTGAAGTGAGAACCTCAGGCATGGCTATGTTTTTCCAGCAGCAAATGGTGAATGGGCTGTTCTCTCTCTTGGCACCCGACACATATCCACATCCCAGGACACTGTTTGCTCTCTGAACTTCAACAAGAGAATTTTGGGGGATGACAGCACCAATCACCAGCCAGGCCCACGTCTAGTGTTTCAGTGGAAATTAAACACTATTGCATTAGGTCTTGCTGGGATGCAGCTAAGTCAGCTCACCAAAATTATTTAATTTTGTTGGGTCTGGGGATATGCTTTTTTTCTGGTGATGATGTTCGAAGAAACAGTCCTGCAGTCTGCAGATGTCACTTTTATTCCTCAGTTATTGATCCTGACTTTGAATTGAGCCATGTTGGAATTGAAGCCTCCTATTGACTTCAGTGGGAGAAGAGCCCAGTTGACACATTTGTGTCCAACAATGTCGTGGGAGGTTCGGCGATGCTGTGTTGGATTACTGACCCTAAAGTGTCTCTCTTGGCTTATGGGCAATGAGACAGACTGAGTTGTGTCTGAAACTTGATTAATGAGAACATGCACTACAGGAAAACGGCTTCAGCATTTGCAAGAAGACAGACAGCCTCAGGCATTTTGTGGCTTTTGACAGCTGGGAGCCATGAATGTCTGTTGTCTTTTTTTTTTTGAAAAAAAAAAAAAAACAACAAACAGCTTCCGTAGAATGAACACATTCATCAAAGGGGGGGGGGAGAAAAAAGAAAAAAAAAAGGAAAGAAAACATAACTCCTGGCTGGGGTGAGAAAAATCAAATCTATCAGCAAGATTGTCTCAAGTGGCTAAAAGGCAGCTTCCTGGGCTTTGATGCTGGTGGGTTCATTCTCTGCATTCCTCCTCTCTTTCTTTAAATAGCTGGTTAAATTCTTTTTTGTCCATCCAGGATGGACATTTGAGCTATGCTGCAGATGGAGAATTTGCAGCCTAACTCCTCTTTGAGCACAGTGCATGGACTGGAGTGCTCGCAGGGAGCAGGGCACTCTCTGGTGAGCCCAGAGAAATTGGTAGTAGTGTGATTCCCCTTTGAGATTCAGATGAATCATGGGGGGACAAACCAGGAATTTGGGAGCAGTGACAAAGATGTGTAGGATGGGAAGGATGATTTCTGACTTCCATTTGAAAGGAGGCAGTCCATGGTATTTGCCCCTCAACATCATTGCTTCTGGTTTCCCACACAGCCAGACAGATGCTGCTGTGCTGGTTGCACCCAGTTGCTCGTCTCTGCAGCTAGGAATGTAAGAAAAATAATTTATGGAATGAAAATATAGTTCTGGAGACTATGACACACAGTGCATGGTGAACGCATTGTGCAGGTTGGAGCTGGCCAACAGATAATAGTGTGTTTGGCATGTCTGCTTTAAAACTAATCGTGTGTTTGAGTGATATCCTGATTGAGGATGCTTTCCTGAGTTTAGGACATAAAATGCAGCTTTAGGGAAAGCTTTGTTAATACAACAAATAAATCTGTTGCAGACACATGAGTGTTTTCTGTTGATTTCCAAGCTCTTTATAGCTTTCATATGGGACACTCCCAGCTTCCTCCAGAAATTTCACTTGCAGTGAGTTCAACTTTTGGTCAGCACTGAAAATTCATGAGGAATATCAAGATGTTCAGGGCCCCAGATACAAAAGCCAAGAAGGACTAACGATACTTACTGGTGATTACCTTTGGTTCCTTTCCCCAGGAAGGGATTGATTTCTCTGCTCAAAGGAGTGTGTTTCTTACAGACCAGCCAACGTGACGGATGGCCATATTAATAATATAGGATTTCTCCTCTAAGATATGGGAATGGGCTAGAAACTCTCCTCCTCCTCCTCTTCCCTTACAAAAGAGGAAATAGAGGCTAATTTGTAAAGATGGACTGCACTGTGTGATGGCTGGCAGAACCCATGACTGATTGCTCCATACATGGATATTATATTATTAAGTCTCAATAATGGGTCCCCAAGGTCCCTTATGTCCCAGCCTGGGGACAGATCCTTCCACTGCTGTGATTTGTTGTTTCCCCCATAGCCACTGGTTCTACTGTCAACCAGCCACCCCTCCTGAAGGTCTTTTTAGTGCCTGCCATTGACTTTCAAGACCAGAGGTCTGTTTTCTCCAAGGTCTGTGAGATGTGCATGTGGGTCTGAGGGAAGAGATCTCTTGATCCAGCCAGCACTGCTCTAGGACAGTGCAAGAAAAGTGGGGCCAGGGGCTTTGCACAGTGAACAGAAGGTGAAAGATAGCTGACAGGGCAGGGAGCGGGAGGCTGAGACTGTAATTTTCTTCCTCTGCTCTGCCTTACTTGCAGAGGCATTTCCAGCCTGCGAGAGTGGTCCGCACGTAGGATCCATCAGCTGTGTGCTGGTTCCCTCAGGAGTGGGTTCAAAGCAAAGGTAATGCTTCATCAGAGAGCTAATTGAGGAACTGAGTCCGAAGTCTGGTTGCATAACAACCTGTTTTCTCCATCCTATTTGATTCCAATTTGGCTTGCCTGGAAAACTCAGATCTGTGCATCTGCTTGCCAGTTACGTTCACTTCCCTATGGCACCACACAGCTCACCACAAATTATCGAGAAGATGCTCACGGCTACCCTTTCTTGTTATCCTTTGATTGCTTGGATTTAATATTTCTAATAACCTGTGTTGTGTTTCCTGCAGTTGCAGCTGTGTGTTTCACTGGCAAAAGCCAATGTTGTTCAAAGGCAATTTTTTTTTTTCCATACTGAGAGGGAGATTTTGCTGCTTATATATCAATATGATGGCTTGCAGTGTTCTGGCAAGCTAGAGAAAGGAGATAAGAATGAAAGAAATGCTACATTTCATGACCCAGTGGCTTATGCTCTGTGTGCTTCACTGTGGACATTTAACAGTCACGAGAGAAGGTCTTCTATGCCCCTTAAAATATCCACATCTTTAATGTAAATGAATCAAAACCATTTTTTCACGGTCGGGTCATGCGACGCTGGAGTCAGACAGGATAACAGTGGGTATATTGTATGGGTGGGTGAAAAGAGAGAGCCCTGACACTGGGGCAGACACAGTACAGTGAGGGGTACTAAGGAGATGGCTAACTAGCCTCATGAGTTTTATTTCATTTGGTTTCTTCTCTGAGTGCCCCTGAAATGGGAGGTGACATGTGCAGGTCAGTAGGGTGCTGAGCCCAGGGTTAGGAGCTGGATCTGTTCTCAGCATTCGGTAGATCTTTTCCCTCTTTGTTTGCATCCTATCCTTTCTCTCTCACCCAGCCCCACCATAAGTGCTTTGGGGCTGGGATCTTCTGTCCCTCTGTGGTTACTGAGCATTTGGGATCATGGGGTTTTGCTCTCCTCTCTGCTCCTTCTGTGATATAATCATTATGACAGTCTTGACTCACGCAAGCTCATGAGCCAGGGGTGTGGATGGGTTAAGACTGGCCCATCTGCCTAAGAAGAAATAGGATGGGAGTTGCAGGTGTCCTTCCTAACAGGAAGTTAGGAAGTCCCAAGGCTGCCTCTCTGCCCCAAGCCTGGTTCACTGCTTTCTGGTTAAGAATGGGCATCTTGGGTTAGATTTTAAAAGCTTCTCCATGTGATCAGGATCTACCCCTCTGACAGGATCTGGCAGACATCAGCTTGCCATTTGCACCAGAGATGCTATGTCAGTACTCAGACCAAACCCAGAAATGCAGCAGAGGGAAGGAGCCCATCAGACCCATTGCTCCTGGGGGGAGCTGACACTTGCAGGACTTGTGCCTCAACCACAGCATGGCCCTTTTGCCTGGCCAGGGAGATGCCACAAAGAACAGAAATACAATAATAAAAATATGAAATTCAGACAAATGCCATTCTTGGAAGAGCAAGTGGTGGACCCCATTGGTTCAGACAAGGTGGCTGCCGACTTGCTTTGTAGCCCATCCAACACACTTGAAGGGCTGCTGATCTCCTGTGGTTCCTGTGTGGCTTTCTGTGCTTTCAGGAGCTTGAGATGTCCCTTTTTGCTCAAGGTCATGCTTTCAGTGTGACAGCAGGAGAAGCTGTGTAAATGAAAGGTTTGCATAAAAAATGGGAAAGGTAGAACCAGCCTAGAAAGGACCTTTTTTTTTTTTTTTGCCTGGGCAGCTCCCTTGCATTTCATAAAGGAGATTTGTCTCTGCCTGTGGTGATGAGTGTAGCAGGGCCAAATCCGTGGGACATCTGGGGCCAGCTCTTTATGTCACTGAGAGGTAAGAGGCTCTGAAGTATGCTGATGGTGCTATGGAGCTGCGTGTGAATTTTCATTATGCCCTCCACGGATTTCATGCTATCTGTGCGTGGCTGAGAGGCACACGCACCTCTCCAGCATACTGATGAGCCTGTGACATTAGTATTCAGCACCAAAAGCCAGAGCTGTTAGATGAGGAATAATGGTGTGAACGGGAGAAGTGATAAATGATTAGGCTGCATTATAATATTGGCAGTGGTGACCCAGCTCCCTCGTGAAGGAGGTTTACCAAGTACCACTTTAGAGCTTTAGCACTGTAAATAAGTGACTGTGGAGAATACGTGTGTTTTGGGTGCTGGGTTTGTCCCTGGGGAATTTGCAAAGGGAAACAGATGATTGACAAGGGGCTCAGAAGCTCCTCGAGCCACAGGCTCCTCTGTCTGTGTGCACACACATGGCTTCTGTCAGCAGGGCACACAGCCACCCGCTGCTACTCAGCACAGTACTTGGCACAAACTTAGCTTAAAATCAGACTTGAGTTTAGGTGCTTTTGTCAAACTAGGCCCTAACTACATGATCACATGCAACGCTTTGGGCTAAGAGTGCAGGGGGACTGCTGGCAGCTTGATGCATCCCAGATGTCTCAGCCAAAGGTGAAGCTGCCCCTTTGCCCTCTGAATTTAGGTTAAACTGTTGGGGCTGGGCTCGCCCAAGGTGTTTGACACAGGGGCAGGTGCAGCATACAGACTGAAGGTTACTGTGCAGGGGTGTCCTGCAGCTCCGGGAGCCACAAACAGAACTCATGGGTAAATTAATTTAAACAGGTGAAGGACTTTCCTCTGGTTTGTTGTGTTTAACCTACACTGCAGTCGATGGTTTATCTAGACCTGTGGATAAATAAAATAAAAGCCCAGAGGCTAAACCAACGTGATGTTTTTCTGTCTAGTTTTCAAACAGAGCTGATTTATAGTGGGCACAAAAATGTGAGCAAGTGGTTATGCTTTTTTTAAATAAATGAAAGACAACATTTGCAGTGAATGGAACATAAGACCTAGCCAAATTTTTCTGAGCACTTTTTATGAGAACAATAGTGAGGAACAGCCTCTGTTTTTATGATTAGATGAAAATGGTTGTGAATGTTTCCTTGACACCAGAGGCAAACATGAAGCATCATGAATTAATATTTGCAAGGTGGCATTTTGAGGTCTCCGAGCTCAGCAGACCCGTAATAAAACAAGGAGCAGTGATCATTACTTTTGTTTGCAAGGCTCAGGGTAGGTAATGGCTGGGGAGCCATCTCTAAGATTATCTAGTTGTGGTAGATGTAATTGGGGAGCAGGCGGGGGGTTTGCAATAGAGCAGATTCACTCCCTTTTGGTGAAGGAGAAGATGGAGAGAGACACACCAGCAATATCTATCACATGCAGCAGACATCTTTGACAGAGATCTGCACTGCGGCAATTTTCTCTTGGCCAGGCAATTATTACTTGTCAGTGCAAGCTGTTACCTGGAGGATCCCAGTTATCAATTACTTGAGAACATTCTCCCCAGCATTGATTATTTCATTAGCTCCCTGGGAAGTGATTCGTGTTGACCATCTGAGCCTTTTAGGCCAACCTCTGGTGGGTGTCACTGAGCCCTGGCTAACACCAAGTCACCCACTGCAGCTTCCCAAGAGGCAGGAGGTTCTCATGGGTCACTGTTCCCCTGGTGATGTGTGTGGGTGCTGGAGGTTGCCCTCTCCACCCTGCCCACTGAAGGATGCTCACGGCTGCCTTGTCCGGCTCTGTTTTTGGAGCCACCTAGTGAGTGCCAGGCGGGAGGAGAGTGTGACTGCCCTGCTGCCCCAAGCAGATGGTGTGCCAGAGCTGTGCCCCAGCCTCCAACAGCAAACACCAGCCCCCATTGTTTCCAGGGCCTCGAGAAAATAGACGGGTGACACACAGGCAGCTGCAGAAAATGTTCTCCAGACTGTGCTTGTGCAATGGATTAAAAAATCAACAAAAGAAAGAAAGAAAAGGACTCGTTATTCATTTCTGTTTAATGACGAGCAGTTCCTTTGGGGAGCACTGAGCCAGCAGAGGAGACGGTCTGGAAGTGGTAGATGAACGTTGCAACAAGATCTCTTGGTTTGCCTGATTCTTAACCCAGGGTCTGTAGGAGCTCCGTGCCTCCCTGCTCAGTGCTGCCTGCTCCTAGTCAGTGTCCTCTGGCATAAAGGCAGAAGAAAAGACCAATACCACCAGGTGAACCCATTTCCACCTTATCCTTGCAGAGGAGGTGCAAGCAAGGAGCTTGTTGATCTGCAAGAATGAAGCACAATGACTTTTTGAGCAATGCCCCTACCCACAGCTTGTGCAGCTTCAGCTGAAGCAGTCAGAGGAGACACCAGGCTTGTTCTGAACACAGCCTTTTGGAACCCACCCCTTTCAGGTCATCAGAGTGGCAAACACCAGATCTTCAAACTGTTTAAACTGGCTGCAGTGGGCTTAGAAACAATGGTACCAACTGCTTTGTCCACATGGTGGATGCAGATTAAGCCAGTGGCTGGCAGCAGGTCCGAGGAGCAGACACCTGAAGGCAGAAAGTCTAGGTGGAAGAACTTCCAGTTTGCCTCAGATACTGCAGCCTGCTTGTGCACATTTGGCTCCTTTTCAGTATGACATAGATCTTCAGAGTAGAGAGGAAAGATCTGACAGAGTGAAAATCTTTGAAATAGGGGAAAAAGAGCAAAAAGATAGGCTAGGGAGCATGTCTAAATAAAAACAAACAAAAGGCAGAGAGGAAATGGGAAGCAGTGGATGATATGTTACACAGTGTACAAGCCAAGAAGCAATATCTGCAGGTCATCCATTCCTCTGAGTCTCAGAGAGGATATAGGTCCTTGGGTTAAATTACAGCAGTCCCTTTCGCCCCAGCCTCTATTATTTTGTCTCCAAATGCCCAGCAACAACAGTGACAAAAATAGTTCACAAAGTCTGACAAAAATCTTGATTTCCCCAAGTTTTGCCAAGCCTTGTTTCAAGTGTAGAGTGCTCTGGCTGTTCCTCCTCAACTCATTGCTGACCTTCCAGCTGCTCCGTCCCTCCCTGCTCGAATGGAGAAGTGTTTGGCATTAACAAGCACACCCCCAGCCCTTCAAAGCTGCCTTCCTAGCTGTGCCCCTCAATTATTATTTTTATTGCTTTGCCTGAATGTGTTGCCATTAAAGAGAGATTTTCTTTGGTTTGTAATATTTCACACCCAATATTTCCTTCAGGGCTGGAGGACTGTGGAAAGGGAGCAGTGGGGGAGTGCTGAAAGCAGCCTCTGAAGGGACGTCGGCAGCTTTTTAGGGCAGCTTTTTTGGGCAGCCACGCAGAAAGGAGGGCTTGCTCTTGGCATGCAATGAGCACGCTGGGCTCCCACCCCGGTGCAGGGATGTAGCATGGAGCAGATTCAGCCCCTTTTGGTCATTCTTCATTTTGTAGGCAGCAGGCTAGGCTGTCTACAGCGAGGCACTGATCTTAATAAAGATCATTTCAGCTTCGCTGGGGTGATTGAAAAGAGCTCACAGAAAATAAGAATCTTTTGCAGTGTGTAATTTTTTCACTCTATTTCTGGGAGTATTTATTTACTCGCTGAGCATCCAGGTTGGAGTTGCAAAGCAGAAAGCTCTGAGGTGCAGTGGGTAAATCAGGGGAATAAACAGATATCCTCCCTGCTTTGAATTGCAGCTGATTGCCCAGCATGTTGCTATGCTCACTTCCCCTGCAGCTTATTTTCTTTTTCCTTTTTTTTTTTCCGTGGGATTTTGCTGATGGAAGATTTTGCTAATGTCAGACCACCTTGGATCTCACACAGCCATCCAGGCTCCTGTAGCAGTAGCACAGATAGGGAGGACACTTCTGCTGTGTAATACAGAAGGGGAGGACACCAAGCAGGCTGGCCAGGTTTGTCTGGTAGCACTGGAGATCTAAGGAGACACTTCCAGGATAGTCCCAGACCTAAGGAAAGGCAGATGATCTGCCTCAGAGCATGTGGTGTTTGATGGTAAGGAGGCCAGGCATTAGGAGCTGTTGTATGGTGTGAGGCACTGCTGTGGCAAGTGCCTGGTTTGCTGCCTTCATTGCATTTTCAGCTCATTTCTGCCAGGGACACCACTGTTCGTCCTGCAGAGGGTGAGGAACTTCATGAAAGCTTCTTCATTACTTGCTTGGATTTAGCCTAATTCCTTCTCCTGAGAAGGACATGAGGTGGAGAGAGGAGTTTCCCCTGCACTCCTGCAGGAGCAGATGTGAAGAACAGGGGACAGATCTAGAGGCAGGGTCCTCCTGCCTTCTCCCAGTGAAATTTGAAGTTTCTCAGATGCATGCAGAGAAGGCAAGATGTGACATAAAAGGGAGTGACAAGTGCACAACACTGAGGTCTTCATTGGCATCTACTGGGCTTGCTCTTTTTTTCCTATTCTTGGTATCATGGTAGTGTTCAAAGTCCAGACTTGGGAGATAATGGGTCCTACATTGCTCAGAGAAATTAGACCAACAGCTCTTTCCCAAAGAACCTACATCTTGCCTTGGATAGAGGACCTGCGTGCAGGCTTGTGTGCAAGGCTTTTTGGATGTGAGACACGAAAGGAGGAAGAAACGTCTTCAAAATTATGCTGGCAGCTATGTGACCAATGAACCTGAAGTCTGCTGAGCAGGCTGGCATCCCTGACTGTAACAGCCTGCAAGTTGTTATTGGTATTTTCAGATTCCTGACAGATCTAACAACCTGGCTGTGGGTGCCTAAGTCACTACTGAAAATGGGAATTACGTTTTTCAGTCAGACCACAACATTCATCTTGCCTAATCTACCCAGCTAACAGCCAAGAGTTTAAAGAGGGCCACATGGCTAGAAGGTAGCTCTTCTCAGGGTGGGTGGCTAGGTTAGGATAGACACATTACCTGCTAGAGAGGCTTGTGAAGGAACCTTGAAGGCTTCAGTCATCTCTAGGTTGGGTGTCTAGGGTAAAGCATGCAGATTGGCGGTGGATAAAATAAGATAAAATGTATCTTCCACATAGACACTGCTACAAGTTTTACCCTGTGTTTTTAAATAGTTTTATATAAATAACACCAGGGAATGACACATCCCAGGTCTGCAAGGCATTAATGCTCTCTGCCATGCTAAACATGTCACACTGAATGCTGTTAGCAGCAGGGAAAAGGCCAAGACAGACCTTCACTTCTAAGTGTGATCAAGTTTGGGAAAAATCTGGTTCTGGAGTAGGATCTGAAGTTTCCTTCTTGTCTCTGTCTTTACAAGGACCCTTTTTAGCCTCTCCAGCATTGCTGAGCCTTTCACTAGTTCCCTAAATATTTCAGTCCAGCTGCTGCAGCCCTGGGTCCACCTTGTCTCCAAACAAGCTCCAAATGGGTTGTACAGGTCTCCTGTTGCTCTGTGCCTGTGTAACACACGGGAGGTGTGCAGGGCTTTCCTAGACCTTAGCTTCTGTAGGCTCTGTAGAGCCTCCTTGGCTCTGAGAACTCTATGGCCTTGGGTACACTTGTCACCACCCTTTGGCTGAGCAAGGGTAGCTGCTTGTTCCACCTGCCCCATGCACAAGTAAAACACTTATAAGTGTTTAAGATGCTGTCATGAACTCATTTTACTTTGCAGGCAGGGAACACTGAGAGAGTGTCATCACTACCAGTGCTCAGCTGCAGGGCAGTGTCTTCTGAAGCTGCTCCTGCTGAGCCAGAAGAGCTCACCTGACTATGCCCTTGGAGGATCCAAGTGCTTCCCACTTTATCTCCAGCTGTTTGCATGTACCTTCAACCCTGGGACAGTGCATGGCTGTTTTCACAGCCATGGACACCCACACGCCAGACATGGTAAGCACTATCTTTCATGCAGGTTGTTCTGCTGCTATCTCCACTCTTTCCACAGGCTCAGACCTTGAAAATCTTTCTCTCCTCATATTCCCCAGTGTTCCTTCCAGCTTTTTGCTTTGCTTTGTTGCTGTGAGGGGCCTTGACCCACACATCATGAGAGATTGCCCAAGCCCTGAGCATTGCCTGTGGCTGAGATATCCTGTGTGGCAAGAGAAAGATGCAGAAGTGCAGGTGGTTTTGCATTTTGTATTGATATCAGTAAATCCTGGCTGGAGAATCTCATATTTTTTCCAGGTATTACAGGCTGACAGGAGGTGGGAAAGGCCTGGAGGGGAGTAAAACATGTGTGTGCCTCCTTGTGAAAGATCTGCAAGGATTGAGGAGGGAATAGCTGGAGAAGGTGAGCAGCTGTGATGCAGCTGGAGTTTGGCCAGGTGAGGAGACGAGACAGGTTTGCTGATTTATTGGGGTCTGAGTGCAAGGTTTGTAACACTGGTGCTGTGCCATAGGCAAGAAACCTCTCAGCCCTGGGCTGCTGTGCTGGCAGACGTGTCAGATAACAGCTACACTCACAACTTTACCCTCACACACACACTGCAGCAAGGCTGTGCTGCTCGTTTGAGCTCTTGTGTAGAACCACAGAGGATTCCTCTTTTTGGAGTCACGGGTTAAAGGACTTTATGGCATAACAGGACTGTCCTGAGAAGCAGAGGAGACAACGTCAGGGTGAATTTGCTCTCTATCCCTACAGCTAGGAAACACAGCTGTAACTCTGTAACTTTAGACAGCTCAAACACACCAAGGAAATTACAATGTGCTTCCACACGCTTTAAATCTAGCGCTGGTCCTGTGTTCCTCTGTGTATAACCAGGGTCGAATCCTTCTCCTTGCTGTTTTCCTTTAATTTCATATTCCTTGCAATAGGAGTGTTCCTTTTAATGTGCCTAATGTAAAACATGCTCGTTTGCTGACTGTGGCAGCAGCCTCTGGCTCGGGCTGCCCTGCACGTCGCCGTGGAGTCTAATGCTGGGGAGGGTAATGACTCTGGGAAGTTTGACACTGCAATGACGTACGTATTGGGAATATTTACTGTGCAGGGCAAGGGAGATGAATTATTTTGTTGTAAATTATTAGATCTGGGCTGGCTCAACACGCAGAATAACTCCTGCTATTAGACTGGAGGCTGCAGGATGCTAATTTTAAGGAAACAAAAGTGGATCCTTACCTAGATGGTTACATTTGCAGACCCTATTTGTGTTCCCTTTGAATAAAGTCAAAGCAAGTATGCCCTGAGCTGAGAACCCAGGCCAAGAGCTCTCCCAAACACAGGTTTGCAACCTCACGCAGAGTCTGCAAGTTGTACAAGGGAGGGAGCACGACAGGATCCCACTGGCAGGATGGGGGGTCCACCCTGGAAGCAGGCTGTGAGCTGAAGGCTGGGTCCCCAGGGCAGAGGCTGGCCCTGGGAAGGGTAAGCAGCATTTCCAGACAGGCTGGAATGAACTCATCCATCATTGTAATTTTTTAGTTGTTTTCCATGTTGCACTGCTGATGTTTTTATGTGGCATGATCTGAAACATGATTCTTTGCTGTGGGTGGCATGTGTCCCTGATCCCTGACTGTCTCCGCACAGATTGGTGGGGGGGACAGTCTGGGGAGACACTGCCTTGTAAGGACAGGTCAGAAATGTCCACCTTTGGCTAGTGCTGAGCAGGAGAGCTGTGCCCTGTTCCTGAGGGGCAATGAATGACAATGAAGGGACACATCCCCTTAGGCTGTGGTTTCACAACTATATTAAGACTCTCTTAAAGAAGGTCTTTCCAGCTGCTCTTCTGCCTTTTTATCGTGCTAGTGGAATGTGGAGATCATCCACCTGACAAAAAATATACTTTTTTTTTTTTTTTATACCTCCTAAAAGTGGCTTTCCCACCAAACCACATCCATTCCCTGAGCCCTAGTGTGAGCAGACACCCTGCAGTGGGCAGAGCTGGCAGGGGCTGGGAGAGAGCTGAAGCAGCCCTGCCACCACAGGTGGGACCAGAGCTTCGGTGCCCTTCTTTCCTTCCTATCTGCAGTAGAGCTGTGTGATTCTCGGCTACCCCTGTAAAGGTCTCCAAGCCTCGGATTGCTGTCGGTGGAGCTGGATGGAGCCACAGTCTGGATGAGGGGCTGCACAGCCACATGGACACCAGCAGTATCAGTGCTGCAGGGGGGACTGCAGCCCTGCAGCATCCCATGAGAACAAAGGTGAGTTTAAGAGTCACACAAGACTTTTGGTTAACACAGGACCTTTTTGCTTCCCTTTGTTTTCAGACCTCTCAGGTAGATTTGGTTCAGGTTTTGCAATTTTCTCCCAAACAATGTACTTCTCTTAACAACTCAAGTAACTCCAGGATTCAGAGATTTGTGACAGGCACTGAATCCCTCTCCCTGCCAAAACTGGGTCTCTCGAGGAGAGACAGCAACTGGCAAGGCCACGGGCAGGAAGAAGAAGCAGAAGAAATTCCTGGCCTCAGTGATGCAGCTGAGGCTGATTCTCTTTGCAGCCAGGACAGGAGATGGTAAGAATACATTTGCCCAGCACCTTTTCTTTCTACTTTATCAGAGTGGCTGCCAGCAGCCAAAACGCATGCAGGGATTTCCAGGGTGTAATCCTAACACTTGGTAATCCTCTGAGCCCTGCCCCCAGCATGACGTGTGCCACCACGGGATGGGACATGCAGCAGGGGGGTCTGTGTGTGCCCCAGCCCCGGCAGGCAGCTGACCTCAGAGAGCCCACGAAGCTGATCTAGGCCAGCAGGGAGCCAACGTGCTGCTATCCCAGAACGCTCTTATGAGGGGAACTGATACCCTCTTAATTATATCCTCCTCTTGTCAGTCTGTCTCAGCTCAGCCCTTCCCCTCTTGCCTGCCAGGCATTGCTGATTGGCAAGGAGACTCGGTCCTTTGCTTCTTGCTCATCAAGTCTTCACCTCCTTGCTAACTGCCTGACAACCTGTCTCATTGCTCCCTAGCTCCTTGTCCCTCTCCTGTGTGTCCTTCTGTCTCTGGTGGCCTCAGAGGTCTCCTCTCCTCCCTGGGAAGCACCCTGTGGGTGTCAGAGCACTGCTGCCTCCAACGCCCAGTGACCTTGCCCTGGCTGCAGACCTGGTGTGCAGCATGTGGCCACTCTCTCCTGCTAAGTCCTGCTACTCTTGAAGGTTATGATTGAAGAAAAACTTGCCAACAAAGCTTTTATTTTGCTCAGATTGTGGTGGGTGGGAGCAGAAGTTTTGAAGCACTTAACCATTTAGAATCATAGAATTTGGGCTGGAAGGGACCTCCAAGGGTCATCTAGTCCAAACCCCCACAATAAGCAAGGACATCTCAAACTAGATCAAGCTACTCAAAGCTTCATCCAGCCTGATTTTGAATGTCCTCAGGGATGGGGCCTCCACCACCTGTCTGGGCAACCTATTCCAGTGGTCTGTCACCCTCACACTGAAGAACTTTTTCCTAATGTCGAACCCTTTCCTTAGGTGTGAAACAGGAACGCTTGTCTCCAAGGTGGGTAGCAGGCTGGGGAGGCTGCTGGACTTCACTTCACGTGACGGGAAAAGACTGGGGCTGTGAGCTGTGTGGGGAGCAGCTCCTGGAGCAATCCCACAGTGACAGGGTCCCCCCCTGCACAGCTGGGTATGGCAGAGCCCGTGTCCCCAGGTCCCTTTCCTCCAGCAGTATCTGCAAGCCTGAAAGCACCCAGCACCCTCAGAGCAATCAGAAGAAATACCAACACAGATGCAGGGAGACAATGGGCTCTGATGGGAAGATCCTCCTGAGCTGAGAGCTTTGGTGGCTTATGCTGGCTTGGGTGGGTTGATGGATGGTGATACAGCCTCAGGGGTCTAAACATCCCCAAAATGTGCCCTTATCTGGTGCAGCAGGAGTAAAGAGCAAGCAAGCTGCTATCTTGCTGATCCCTACTGGGATGATTCCCCTCATTTTTTGCTTTGATATTCTTGTGCTGGAGCAGCCCTGGCTTCTCTGGGCTTGATTTTCACGCAGCCTAGCTGAGACTTAAGCCTCATGTTTCCCAGAAAGGGTTGGAGAATCTTATCAACCTGCTATTATTATTTTCTTTTTCCTTCCCCTTTGAATTCCAGTTGGCTGCTGACTGTGAAAACACAACAAGAGGCTCAAATCAGTCAGCCCTCGGCGTACTCAAATTGGCACCAGTTTGTTTGTTTTGGGGCTAAAGCCAGAGTGAGAAATCCAGGGCTTTGAGATGGTATGGGAATCACCTGGGAAAATACACATGCCTTTCATCTCACCTCCTCCTGGTCCCCTGTGCTCAGGAGGGCTCTGTGCCCCCAGCTGGGCTCCCAGCCCCCTTCTCTTTTTATCAGTGGTGGGACCCTTGCTGTGCCTGGGGACAGGCACTTAGTGGTGGCCATATGACAGGGAGTGAAAGTCCCAAGGGAACAGATGTTTCTCTTTCAAGGAGCTTGGGGGGCTGGGAATGGAGAAGAATTGGACAAGATATCAGACACCTTTCAGGCTTCCAAAAATCAATGCTGGAAGCTGCTTCTCTTGATCATGGTGGTGAGCTGCTGGTAACACCTAACCCCTGGCAACTCTCCAAATGAGACTGATAGAATCATAGAATGCTTTGGGTTGGAAGGGACCTTTAAAGGTCACCTTGTCCAACCCCACTGCAGTGAACAAGCACATCTTCAACTAGAGCAGGTTGCTCAGAGCCCTGTCCAGCCTGACCTGGAATGCTTTCAGGGACAGGATATCTACCACTTCTCTGGACAACCCTGGCCAGTGTTTCACCAACATCATGGTAAAAAAAATCTTCCTTATATCTAGTCTAATTCTCTCTTCTTTTAATTTAAAACCATCACCCTTTGTCCTGTCACAACAGGCCCTGCTATAAAGATTGTCCCCACCTTTCTTATAAGCCCTCTTTTCATCATTCCTGACACTGTTCCTTACAAGCCTTAAATAACAATTTGACACTGGTGAGTCAAAATGCCTGGTACAAGTGTCTCATAAATTTCATATATCACCAAGAGCAAAATGTGTTTAATCTGTATTTGCCAGCAACTGGATTTGGGCTTTCTTTCCTTTTTATTTTCTTCCTTCTGCATCAGCTCCAGAGGAATTGCTTGCGAAAAGCATTGTATGGATGGTTGGAGTTTGCTGTGTGAGTTGCAGTTTAAGGACTGGTATTCACCCTGCAGCAGATAGATAGTACTGCCACTGCTTCACACCTGGCTGTGGAGCACTCTGACAGGTTCTGGCTTTAGAAACAGGGAGCTGTGGGTTAACCCAGCAAGTCTGGGGGGAAACTGCAGGGTCTGGCTGCAGTGTTTAGCAGGTGCCTGTAGAGCAGGGTAGCTCTGGGCTGGTGACCTCTTCGGTTGCAAAACACTGATCTGAGGAAGAAGGGTAAGAGGATAGATGTACTGAAGGAATCAGCCTCAGAGATGCATTTGAAGTCATCTTCGTCTGTTTGAAAACTGTGGTTTACATTAATTTAGCCCACGTGGGTCAACACCTTGGTGGAGGTGTTCAGACCTCTTGAAGGAACATGTAGAGGACTGGTGGCTGTGGAATCACTGTGCCATGCTGTAGGAGAGGTTCTGACCCAGGCACAGCACTCCAGGGCTACAGACAGAAGCCAAGCTTCATTAATTAGAAAATGAAGAACTAGCAAAGCTCTTTTCTGGACCCAGGTGGTTGTGAGAGCAGAAGCCTCCCTCAAAGAAGGGCTGGGGTGGCCTTGGGCTGCCCCTTCCAGCAGATCCCTCCCTTTCCTACTGTGACACTGCATCTCCCATCCCAGCTGCTCTGGTTGAGAGCCTTGGATGGGCTCCTGCTTGGAGCACAGTGCCTTTTTGCTTCAGGTGAAGCCACAGAGGAAAACCAGCAATCTTGAATTTCCTCACCATGCTCAAGGATGCTTTTCCCTTCCCCACTGCCTTTAGCCCAGACTGTTCTCAAAGTGCTTGTTTTAGGAAAGCACAAGGCATAAAGCATACAAGCAACTGTCTGCAGCTGCAGGGGAGGTCATAAAAAAGGGGATTAAACAACCTTCTTCCTCCCTCCATGGGCTGCGAAGCCCTCCAAGGAGGCTGCAGACACATGCATGTTCCTGGGAAAGTGAAGGCATGTTCAGTGAACACCACAGCTCACAGCTGGCTCTTGCTGGTGGAGCAGGGCTGAGAAGCAGCAGCCATGTCACGTTCTTCTGCAGGGCTGGGTGAGAGGGGCTGAGGTGAGCTGGCAGGAGCAGGATGGTTGCTTGGACATGAAGCACTTGCTATAAAAGCTCAACATTTTAAAAGTATTGAGCTATCCATTTTATGTTCCCTTTATTTTGCTACCTTTGGGTTTCCAGGCTCTAGTTCCCAAATTTATAGGTACAGAGCAAGCTCAGGTACAAAGCAGAATGATTTCAAGGTAAGTGACCAAGAAAGTGGATAAAGTTTTGGCACTCTTCCATTGGTCTGCAATGCAACAAACTCTGTCTTATAAGCAGCATTTTCTTTCAGTTGCCACAATAAAAACTTGGCTCAGGGGTGAAGATAAATTTGGAGATGATCTGAGATCTGCCTGTCTTATGTACTATCCTCACAGCCCTTGTGGCAGAGGTGAAATGCCTCCCAAGGACTCCCAGGGCATGGGGAGGCTGTTGTCCCCAGGAAAGGGTGAGGAGCTGGTCCAGTGTCAGGGGGGCTTGCCCCAAGTCACCAAATCTGACAGGGGCTTTCACGTGGGGAACAGAAACCCCATGCTTGCCACATAACCCGATGCCACCCAGCAGGGGAAATGGCCTGTACACATCAGCTGTGACTTGTCAGGAGCTCCAGACTCCAAGGTGGGAGTGTGGCTTGCAACATGCATCCTGTAGCAGATCTTAAAATACCTTTCAGTATCATCTACAGCTTTTACTTCTATCACATTTGACTCCTTGTCCAAGAGCCATTCTCTGAACCACACCAAGGCACCATCATGATGTAGTGGTCACCACTTGGTTGTGTTAAATCTGTGGGTTTTATAATGATATTTGTTCCTCCAGCAGTCTCTCCCTGAATTCAAACCAGGCAAGGCTTTCTGTGCATAATAGCTACACATGACTGGAGGATTCTGTTCAACAATTTTTATTCTCCTAGTGGAACAATGGGGCATGTGGGAAGAAATGCTACTTTTGGACAATACTTTGCTGTAGAGCTGTAGGAATGATATTACAGCTAATTCTCTATTTTGTAGTCAGATGGGTGCATATTTTTGCCTCCCCGGGTGTCTACCAGCTCCCTGTGTCATCATATCTGTTTCTGTGGCTTTTGAAGCCCTCATGTCTTCTTCTTCAGTTAATGGGAGAGCAGTGCACTCTTGGGCACAGACACTTCTGGAGGGAGAGCTCATTTTTTTGGGTGAAGGGGCCATCTGGAAGGCACTCAGTGGCTTGCAGCCCAAGCACCATTACACAGTAAGGACCATCCTTTGTGCTGCTGGAGGGCTTTGCAGGGGCTTGTCCCAGCCACTCTGCCTGGTGTGCAATTGACCCTGCTAATGCAGGGCAGGCTTAAGGGTTTCAGAGCCTGCCTCAAGTCCTTGGAGAGCTCTCTGAGTTCCCATCCTGTCTGCAGGGTGCTGCTGGCTCCCTGCGCGGTGCCCAGTCCCATGCAGACTTTTATTGTCCCCAGTCCCACTGAGAGCATCCTAACCATGCCTTCTGCCAGTGAGTTTGCTGCTGGTGAGCTTGCTTGGAGGGAAAAAGCTCTTCAGGATGAGACTTAGGATTCCCACCAGCCTCTTCCGGAAATCAGTATGAAGGAAAAGGACAGGGGATGATCCATCCAGGCTTTCATCCCTAACGAGAGGCTCCTAATGAGAGCCTCCTCCTCCTGCCGTGGAGCTGTGCCATTGTCCCTCTCTATATTGTTGCAGTAGGCTGAAGGAGGAGGGGGGAAAAGGATCATTTAGCACGTGAAAGGTACCTCTTGTATGGGGCTACATGCGTGGCACAGTTCAGCCGGGGTGAGCAACCAGCTCCTGCCAAGCTGTGATGTATGAGGCAGAAAGGTCAAAAGTTCTCCTTTACAATCAGCAAAAAAGGAGCAGGCCGGCGATGGCCACTTAATTTGTGGATTTTTCCCTCTACTTGTCAAGAAGAGTTTGGGCTGCGGTGACGGATGAGTCATCAATTAAAGTCGGACATTTGGTCTTTTGTCTTGGTTCCTAAAGGGCCCAATTCAAGCTCTGGCCAAGTCGATGGGAGTCCATCCACAGATGCCAGCAGATCCTGGACTGGGACTACGAAGGCTGCGGAGCAACTGGGTTGAGCAGCCTGCCTTTCTCCATGCTCAGTGTGCTTCTCAGCTCCCCAGCCACTGCTGCTATTGGGCAGGACATTTTCAGAGCTAAGTCTTGCTAATATGTGCCACGTTTCTTTCCCTGGTCCCTCTCCACGCAGCTGCTTTGAGGTGCAGCAGGAGCAAGCAGCAAGCTGTGTAGTGAGGCATCTCCTTGCTCATGCCTTCCTGCTTATCGGACCACATATATTGCTAATATTTCCTTCAGGGCAGCCCTGATAACACTGATTGATCAACAAAAAGTCTTTAAACATTTTGCTAGGGAAAGGAATATTTCCACAGTTTTATTGCTGTATAAATGGCCCCTAAAGTTTTGATCCTGTGGGACCAGCTCTGCAATCAGCTCAGAGAGTCCTACACAAGCATGGGCTGTGCTTCCCCTTCTTTGGAGTGGGTTGTCCCATGTTACTCATTGCACACACTGACCAAGGGAAACTGAGTCAGATCTACCGACACGAAGACTCAGTTTGAATGTGAGGTTGCTGCTGAAAGCGAGAGATGGGGCAGACTTTCTTCTCATGCCTGGCAGGGAGTCCTTGCTCCTAGGTACTTAGTTTCTTTCCATGTGGGAATGAGATCCCAGTGTATGCACCAGGCACTTCCTTCTCCTGCGTCCCAGTACCCAGGTATGCAAGCTGGAGAGAGGCCATAGTGTGGTCTGCCCTCTGACCAGATCTTCTGAATGTGGGTTCTGGAACCACAAACATGTGGAGGTCACCACCTCCACTACCTGGATTTATCTTCACTGAGGCCTGGGCCAGGCACAGACTTTCTGAGTTTGGTGTAAAGTAGAGACAACACGAGCTTTCTTCTCTGTGCTCCTGTGTCAGCCCCAGCTGGGGTGAACGTGTTTCCAGCCACATAACACGGGCATGGCCAAGTGGTTTCCTCCATGTGAAAGGGTATAATTAAGAAACTGAACACGTTTTCCACCATCACTGGTCTTGGTTTGCCTGAATCCAAACATCGCCTGTTGAAATACACGCACAAGCTGTTTTCTCTATATTGCCCAGGCTGTGTGAAGGGTGCTTCTGCTCAGTCTGGATGGAGAGGCTGGGGAATACGGGATTTTCTCACAGCACTTGCTGGAAAACCTTCATTGTCTGGTCAGAGCCTGCAGACACTGTCACATGCCTGAGTGCTCACAGTCTGGATGGTTTGTATTGGCTTGGGATGAACAGACTCTAATCTTGTCTCTGCTACATGTTTCCTTGGAGAGTTACTCCACTCTCTGCTCTTTGCTGGCCCTCATCAGGACCTGGCAAAAAACATTGTGAAAACCATTTTTTAATGGGAGTGGAACAGAAGCTGGTTTTGTGTTGTGGGTGTTTTTTTTTGTTTTTTTTTTTTTTTTTAATTTTTAATTTCTTTCTTTCAAGCAGCCCCTGTTCTTACAGCGACACTCATGGGGAGGACACAGTTGTGAGGACACAGTTGTCATTTCCATTGAATGGTTAGCTTGACATTTTGATTTGCAGTGAGTGAAAGCATTTTGGAATTCACCAATTAAAATATTTAGATGATAAGTAAGTACATCTGATAAATATAAACCCAATTGGAAAGTCCATGGAGAAGTGTTGCTCCTAAGGCCAAGCTGGCCTTTGCTTTCTCCATGTCTATGCCATGGTTGTTTCTGGAATACTGCAGCTCCATGAGAATATTCTAATACCAGTAAAGGTATGTACATGTGTATTTTAGGTAAAGGACTGGATGGAGTCCCAGAGCTATATTTCCAAGTCCTGTTTCTTAACACCTGGGACTATGTTCAAGAGGTCAGAGGAGCCCAGATCTCCTGATCAGGCCATGGCCAGAAGATTCCTGGAAGACACTTTAGCCTTGGGGACTGTTCAAGTTATGAGTGTTGTTTTTGGATGATGGCAAAGGTTTAATAAATGCTGCAGCTGTAGAGAACACCCTCACTGGAGAGTATAACTCCCCATGTCAATATATGATTTACATTTCCAGCCTGCATGCATCCAGCCTGCATGACTCAGTCAATGGGGTGGGCAGATCCAGTGCTTACTTTGGCAGAATATTTCCTCAAGTCTTGTTTAATTAGAACTCACACCAGCTTCCTGGAGATTGTGGGAACCTCATTAGCAGCACAAATAGAAACTTGAAGAGGCCAACTCAGTGGGAAAACATTGCTTGCTAATAACTTTACTTACCAAGAACTTAACCTCTTTAAGCGTCATGTCTCTTAGGTACAGTAGAACGAATGGCTGGAATACTAGGTCTCTTACAATCTTCCAAATGCTGCAGGTTTTCTTTTTCAACGTGAATTAAACCCTCTCAAAATAGTAGACAAAATCTTTTGAGCTCATCAGTCTCCAGTTGTTCTTAGGTGTCCTCTCTTGAATTGGTTTTAATTCTTGGTGTCCATCTTGATGCTCTCTCACCATTTGGAGGTCTTCATCGCCATTTTGCTGTCCTCATCCTTGTCTCACTTGGAAGTAATACCTTACATTTTAATAAATGTCAGTCTAGAACAAATCCAGATTTTTAAATATTTAACATGTAATAACAAGATTTTAGACACCTGGCTCACATATAGACACCTAAATTCAGTTCACTTAATCTCAGGTGACATCCCACCTATTGCATCTTGAGAAGGTTGTAGAGAGGTCTTCCAGTGAAGGCTAAGCTGACAAGTGCTGTCTGCCTGTCTGCTTCAGGACCGACATGGTGAAGAGCTATGAAATGCAGAGTGCTTGAACTGCTGTTCAGTGAACACATGTGCCTGCATGTGTTTGTGAGAACTGGAAGAAGTCTCAGGGCTATGTTTTGCAGTTGTTCTGTTCTCTTTAATTTTGGAGCTATGCCAAAGAGGCTAAAGGGATCCAGATCTGTTGATCAGAATGAGTCCAGAAGAGTCCTGGAAGAGC
>NW_008604769.1:60260-76820 GCF_000691845.1 Merops nubicus
TTTCCTATCCCCATCCTAGCCTCATGCTGGCAACATTGCCATATATTTCAGAGGAGAAATATGTGCTGGTCTATTAAAAAAAAATCCTTTTTTTTTCTACCCTAAAGACATGATTATTGTCCTGCTTTTTTGGCCTCATCAGATATAGAGAGGGGAAAAACAGGATGCTTGTATATACCTACCATTACAGCATTGTTTACAAAGTCATGAGGGTGAATGAAGTTGGTGGGGTTTTTTTTTGGTTTTGTTAATTAAATGCATCTCACCCAATCAGGAAGGAAATCAAATCTCCATTTAAAATAAAGAAAGATCAAATAAACATACTGTATGTTTTGAAAAACAATACTGTCAGTGGGAGGGGGGTGGATTGGGGAAGAAAGACCAAGCAGTCTTTCTAGAAAAAGACTTTTTCACAGGCAATTCTTGCAAGACATGAAAAAGGCTTTCTGCTGCAATTTTCTCTTCTGGAATTATCTCAGGCTGAAAGACTTTTGGTCTCCTGTTGATGAAAGACAAAGCACAGAGACAATATTTCTCAAATCCCTGTCATTATTGTGCTGGAGAAATAATCCTGGTTTGCTGAGTTGTTTTGAATCTTTCCTACTGCTGCCAATAAATGCAACTTATTGCAATGATTACAAAAAAAAGTTTTCCCAGGCCAGATATCCACTACAAAGACAGTGGCTTGCAAAAATAAAAGAGAGAGAGACTTGCTGCCTTGATTACAGCAAACCACTGAATGCTTGGAGGAAAGATGGAGCACATTGTACTTCTGGCTGCTTCCCACAGCCTCTGCTGCCTTCAGGTAGGGACAGATTCTGCCTGGTCTGCTGAAGACCAAACAAGTCACTTGTGTTTCCCTATGCTTATACTATCGAATTTTTTCCCCAGATCTACAAGATGCCTTTTGGGATCTGCACCAGTGGCAATGGACCAGTGCATGTCCCACTCTGCCCGTGCAGCCGATGTCGCTGGACTGTGTTTGCTGCCTCGTAACTCCTGTGGTCTTGCTCGTGCTCCTGCAGGCTGGGGTTTTGCTTCAGTTTGATCTGCAGGATGAAATCGGTGCTGTGGCTTCACCAGCTGGGAAAGTTCTTACACACCAGTGGTGTCAAGGCCATGCCAGGGGTGTAGTTCTCAATGCCCCTTACTCTGATGCCTCTGTGATTGGTCTCATTCCTGTAAGGGTGCATCTGCAGATGTGACACACTTGTTCTTTACTCTGTCTTCCTCTTCATGGTAAGAGAGTATTGCTTCCTCTCAGCTCCTCCCAGTCCCTCCTTTGGTGCCTTCTGTGGGTCCAAACTAGTCTAGGAATGCCACTCAAAACTGGAGCTTTTCCCCAGGTTTTAGCCTCCTCCCTGGGGGACAGCCTGTGCCTGGGGGACAAGACAGAATGGAAAGCCCAGAAAGATTTGAGATAAGTGGATCTGGTGCTCTGCTGCTGTGCGTGGGGAATACGGTACAGATGGGAGATGTGCAAGGTCATGGGTTAACAGAGAGAAATGCTGCCCAGGGACAGTATAGACTTGCTGAAAATTCACCCTGTGAGCTTGATTTTGGGGAGGCAAGGAGGAGCTGGAGGGCCATAGGTTGCTTTTCTAGTGTTTTGAGTGGGAGCCTTGATAAATACTACATAAGACCAGGACATATATTTATATGAATAAATATTATTAAACATTCAGCATGGACTTGTGTGTTTGTGTACACACACCTCTATATTTAACGAGGCAGGCGTGTGCTCCAGAGCTGAGTTTTCACACTTCTTTGATTGGATTTTTATCGCAATCTTGAGCATAGAAATTTCTGTACAATTAATGGAAGTGACATATGCTTGCCAGCAGCCAAGTCCTAATCCCATCCTTTCCTTTCACCATGTTTCTGATTATGCTGATGGCAAATCCTCCCTGTTTGACTCGGCTTTGCACTCACAGTGGATGCAACAGGAGCCAAATCTTCTCTTAGAAGCACAGAGATATTGGCTGAATGTCCCATGGGGTCTCAGGTTTTTGCAGCAATAAACAAGTGCTTTGTTGGCTTCTGGGGCTGATGTGAGCAGTTATCAGAAACTGCAAGCAGTAACCAACTCCTAAATCACATCTGGTAATCCAGAGCCATTATTAGTGATAAGCACTCTTTGGTGGGGTCCAGTGTTCTTGAACGCAGCCCTCATTTTGCTTCTTGTTCCAGACGTTTGATAAAAGACAGCCTTGCCTCACATGGCTTGGAGGAATCTCCCCCTCTCCCCCCCATTCTGAGCTACAAGTTGTGCAGGAGACCCAAATCCCAAGCAATGACACTATTAGCAGAGGAAACCCAAACCCAGAACCCACCCTGCACTGGTGCAGAGAGCACAGAAAAGTGGCTTTGAGTCCCTGAACAGGACTGAATGCAAATGCTGTCAATGCCCAAGCCTCAGGATGTGCAGGGAGGTGCAGCCTGCTGTGGGCATCCCTTGTGAGTGATGGCAGAAAGTGATCTATGCTAAACACAAAACACTTTGCTCATCTGCCCACCCAAAGTCCCCAGAGCTCTAACCATTGCACTGGTGGTGGAGGTGAAAAGACAGCGATTTTTACTGTGGGAGAAGCTTTGATTTCCTGTGCATCACTTCCTACTATAAATCAGCTATAGGCAGCTGCATCCACTTGCTCCTCGGGATAGAAAAATATACCCTGCTGCTAGACAGCAACACAGGCGCCAAAACCATGGTGGGATCAAAGGGCACCAGGCAGAAGCCAAACAAGCCTGTCAGCTTGCCGGGACCATTTGTTTGCTTTAGCCATGGACATCCATGTCTGTCCAGCACCAAGGGATGGATTCATCATTAGCATCGTGTGTCCCCTGTCTGAGCTTGCTCTAAATGTCCCTTTCATTCAGCATCTTGATGGCTGGCACCAAATTTGCAGAGGGAGCATTTTCCAAGGGTTCAGCACTGCAAGATGAAATGCAGCTTGGGTCTGTGGTGGGGGCTCTCTGGTCATCTTCTTAGCATCATAGAATCATAAAGTGTTAATCACAGGATCATAGAGTGGCTGAGGTTGGAAGGGACCCTAGAGATCACCTAACTCAACCTCCCTGCCATGGGCAGGGACACCTCTCAACTAGACCAGGTGGTTCAAGGCCTCATCCAACCTGTCCTTGATCACCTCTAGGGAAGGGACATTCACAACCTCTCTGGGCAATCTATTCCTGAGTCTCCTCATACCCTCCTACTGAAGAACTTCTTCCTGTGATCTAGTCTAAACCTACTCTCCTTCATTTTAAAAACATTTCCCCTTGTCTTGTCACTGGGCAGTCTTGTGAAAAGTCCCTCTCCAGCCTTCCTGCAGGTTCCCTCCAGGTATTGGAAGGCAGTTTTGAGGTTAAAGTTTCAGCTGCTCTTCCTTCTTTTCTTGACAAAGTCCAGTCAAGAGCAGTGCCTGAAAAAGTTATGGTCCAGAAACTCCAATAACTGAGATTAGTCTCAGTGTGGGAAAAATATTTTTCTTTTCTCTCCATCCATGCTTCTCTTGAGGGAACCATTTTGCAGTCTGTCTCCTGTTCCCTGGTGAAGAGAGCTCAGTGCCTCCTCGGGATCCCTCCCCAAGCTTCCCAGAACTGTGGAGGATTTCTCTGGAAGTGCATGGTGACTGCTGTGCTTGCCTAGAGAAGGTCAAACATCCTCCTGGGTTCCCAGCAGCAGACCTGCCAAGTCAAGTGGTGTTTTGGGTTAAAAAACCTGCCCTCCCCCCCACCCCCCCGCTATGTAAACTCTACAGAGGGCATGGGAGGTTTGGCCTTTTTCTCCGGGAGATTCAAGTGACAGTTGTTTTTTTATGATACTATCTCTTTGGCACTCAGAGCAAAGATGTTTCAAAGGACAGAGGAATGGGGTTGGGCTGTGAGAAAAAAAAATAGGTTTAGCATCACAGTGTCTCCTTGTCTCCTGCAGTCACCACTGCTTTGCACAGTGTTGCTCTTTCAGCACTGTGAATGTGAGAAGAAAACAGCTTGGAGCTTCTGGGCAGGGATAATACAGCAACCAGCAAATTAGGTGACCCTGATTACACCCACCCTTCTTTCTTGAGGGGTGGTGGTGTATGCAGAGAGGGGGAAAATGAGTGTTTGTCAAAACCTGGGGCTAGCTGGCATTCTGTGCTGCTGTGTGGGTCCAGGTATTCACAGGGCCCAGCTCTGTGATTGCAGGCAGTGTTTCAAAGCCCTCTGGTATCTGAGGGCTTCTGAAAATACCACCAAAGATGCCTACGTTAATTGACCTGTGAATGAAAGGGAAGCCTGTTTAAAAATCCCTGTGGCAGCCTTGCAGAAAAACATCCCTCTGCTTTGAAGCAGAAGGGCTGAAAGGACACCCTCTCTGGCACCTCCAAGAGTGTGCCTGTGCGTGTGGAGGAGAGCAGCAGGAGAACTCTGATGGCACAGGAGAAGGTGACTGCTTGGCCGTGGTCACACTGGCCCACCAGCTCCCAGCAGCTGGGCTGACCTGCTGTCCCAGGTCTTTCTATGCTACTGTAGGTACCTGTCACAGAATCAGAGTGGTAAGGGTTGGAAGGGACCTCTGGAGATCATCTCACCCAATGCCTATTCTCCAGCAGGGTCACCCACAGCAGAGTGCCCAGGATGGCATCCAGACGGGTTTAGAACGTCTCCAGAAAAGGAGATTCCAAAACCTCTCTAGACAACCTGTTCCAGGGCTCTGGCACCCTCACAGGAAAGAATTTTTTTTTCACCTTCCACATTAACTTGGAGGTGGGGCAAGAAGCCACCTCTATAAGAGCTAACTCTGTGGTGGCGTTGGGAGGTTTGCTTATATGTTGTGTAGGGATTGTGGGTCTTGGAAGGGCTCTTTGATTCTTCACAGCAAGTGGAGTTCCCAGGATGGTAGAGCCAGGACATGAAGCTGTCTCAGAGTCCCTGCTCTATAACTGGGCTCCTGGCCTGGCTGCTCCCATCTCCCATGACTTGGCTCCTCACCTGGTTGCTCCCTTCTTCACATCCACTGTGGTGGGTGAGTGCATTGACTTGTTCCTCCTCTGTCTGTCTGGCACTTTGGATCTCTGGTGTGTGATGTGGGAGCAGAGGGAGGAGTTTGGCTGCTGCTCTGCCTCTGAATGATAATGTCATTCCATATTGGGCAAGAAGTAAGGAAAAATGGGGATCCAGTTTGTGCCTTTTGTCCCTTGTCCTGTTGCTGGGCACCACTGAAGAGAGTCTGACCACATCCTCTTGACCCCTGCCTTTTAGATATTGAGAAGCACTGGTCAGATCCCCTCTCAGTCTTCTCTTTCCTAGGCTATAGAGCCCCAGGTCTCTCAACATCACAGAGATGCTCCAGTTGCCTCAGCATCTTCAGAGTCCTCCACTGGACTCTCTCCTGTAGTTCCCTGTTGCTCTTGAACTGAGGAGCTCAGAACTGGCCTGCAGATGTGGCCTTACTAGGGCAGAGTAGGGGGAGAGGAGAACCTCCCTTGACCTTCTGGTCACACTCTTCTTAAGGCATCCAAGGATACCATTGACCTCCTTGGCCATGAGAGAACAATGCTGGCTCAAGGTTATCCACTGGAATCCCCTGGTCCTCCTCTGTGGAGAAGCTACAGGTAGCAGCAGGGACATACCTGAATGTAGGAGATCCACCACACAGGTGGGTGATGTGTATTCCGAGCATTTTTCATCCAGCCCTCCTTCACTGCATTCTTATTCTCTTCTTGCAGGAAAGATCTGGGGCTGTGAGAGAGAGCTGATAAATGGCAGTGGTAAGGGGAGATAGAGGGAATAAATGAATGGCATGTGAATCTCTTCTGGACATGTTTTTAAAGCTGTAACCCTGATGCCTTAATCCACCTGGTCTGTGACATTCAAAGCATCTTTTTTAGTTTAAGAAAGGAATGTGGGCCTATTAAGATAATAGGAGTGACCTGGGTGCCTGGGCAAATCAGGACTGCTCACACAGAGTTCATTTGGACACCTTGTTCCACATCCAAAGAGAAGCAAAGGTCACTCATGCCCAGTTGGTCATTACCTCCTGGAGAGACTGTGGTCATGCTCCAGGAGGTGGTGATGGTGACAGAGGTTGTCCTGCAGCACAGAGGGGCTGGACCAAGGTGTGGGGTAGAAACCACTGTTCCCTTTTCACTGCCAGCTTGGGACATTAGTCTCTGGAGAGAGAAAGCAGAGAAGTGACTTGAGGACTAGATAAGATACTTTGCACCACGAGGCTTAGAGAGCTCTCTCTGTTTTCTTCACAGAAGGGAGATGGTAAGGTGACCTTATTGCCCTTACAGGATCTCCCTGGCAAGAAATCTGTGGTATCTGGCAGGAAGGACAGATCAAGGATGTGTGGCTGACAGCAGACAGACACAAGCCAGGATCAAGAATCTGGCATGGTAGAGTGATTAGCCACTGGAACCATCAAAGAAGGAAACGGTCCTTTCTTCTTTCTGTTGAAGCCTGTTTTCTGGCAAACACAAGGAGTTGGGCTCACAGTGGCAGCAGGAGGAAATATAAGAGTCAGATGCTTCCAGGGGATCCCCTGGTATCCTGGGCTTTGGCTCTTGGAAAGGGTGTTGTGAATAGCATTTCATCACCTTCATACGCTTGGGTGAACGGCGTCTATGCTTTAAATCATGTGCTCAAAGTCTTCAATAATGACTCAGTAACAGTGTCACATGGACATCTCCCCTTGTAACACTCGTATTGTTAAGGAGGCTCTTTGGCAATTCAGCAAACACATCTATTTCTAACAGGCATGTGATGTTCAACATTTGCCAATGTTCTCACAGCTGGACCAGCAAAGGAAGCTCACTGCCATGCCAGCAGAATACTTCATCCGTAGCTGAGCTTCTGGGGTTGCTGTGAAATAGACATTAGGGCCAACAATTTCCAGTTCCTAAAGCACAGACCTGGCAAAGTGGGGCTGGGGTCCTTTTTAACCTGCTCTGATAGCATCTGCTGCAAGAGTAACTAATGCATAAGGGAAAAGGCCTCTCTGCCCTGAAGCATGGGCAACATTTAGAGAAACAGAGGTGCAGAAATTCAGTCTCATGCTGAATACACCAGTATTTTTCAGGGAGATGTTACTGAAGAGTGTTTATACTAAAAGCATTTTGCTGATCCCCAAGTGTCCCAGGAACTCCAGCCTTTGCACTGAGCACAACAGAGAAGAAAACAACAATGTTGGGACCCTACTAGGAGGTGGGATCCTAGTTGTTCCTGCTCTCCATCAAGCATGGATGCATAGTAGGGCTCAGAAAATCCCCTCTACTCTCAAGGACATGTTCTGCTCTGCAGGTTGCATGGTGAGCTCTGTGGTGGTCGCAATGAAGAGGCAACGAATATTGGACTCACTTGTCTGTAGAAGTGCTATGGCCTCTCCCTGGAACCACCACCTCACCTGGGGCTAGTCCCAGTGGGAGGAACCATGTTCTCTGATTTCCTTCCACAAGTGGTATCTAAGAAAGGAAGCAGAGCCCTTGGCTAGTTCTCAGGGAGGGTGGTCCTAAATTTTTGGCAGAGGTTGTATGTTGTCTGCCACACTGCTATCCCCATTGCTGCCTCTGCTTGCCCTTTCAGGGTAGTCGTACCTGCCCTGTTTGAGAGTCCAACCCCTTGTGCTGAGACCCTGGGATCAGGGTCAGTGAGCCATAGAGCAGGAGTCTGGGTACCCAAACATTTGGGCACTGCATTTTTTCTCATCTGCAGCGCTGATATATGTGGTTCCCTTTACGTTGTAGCCTGCTGTCGAGGTGTTTGTACAGCAGAGTGGTACGTGGGGAGTGTGTGAACTGGGCTGTGTGTGCTTGGAACATGGCATCATGCCAGGAAGCAGCACTTAAGGGGCCCTGGAGAGGTTGTCAGGGATGAAAAAGTACAGCAACTATCATTCTGTAGAAAGCTGCCACATTTTTGTCAAGGTGAGGACCTCTGAAGTAACCCTACCCACATCACTTGCTGGTTTCCTAAGCTATCTGTTTCAGATCCCTGAGAAGGTGCTCACAGATTCCCCCCCAAATCTCTAAACTTTTCTTCTCCAAAACTTACTTTTTCCTCATGTCTATGTCTCCAGAACCTGATAAGTTAACGTGCTCCTGAGGCACCATCTAAACTTCTGTGACTGGAGTTCCCCTCTTCTTAACTTTGTCCTAGACAACATGATTTTTAAAATAGGAGAAAAACCCATTAAAAACAAAACTGGAAAGAGGCTAACAAAGAGGCAGAACAAAGTTTACTGAGATTTTAGTGGCGTTTATGTACATTGACCTTTTCCATTTTTTTTTTTTTTCCCTCCAGAAGGACTCCCAGGTCTTAGCTTTCTGTTTGTGTATAAGCAGAACATAAAAACAAACCAAGCCCCATTCCTACATGGGGAGACTGGTATGAGCAGGGACCTCTCCCCCATTTCTGGGAAAAGGAATGAGGTCCCGTGGGGTAGGTGTGGGGTTTTAATTAGCTCTCCAGCTGCTGGCAGCGTGTACTTGGTGGTTCATCAAGCAATAGGAGGCTGACCCCTCTCCCTACAATAAAATGTTAAACATTTTTCAATGTGCAATAACATGGGCTTGCTCTGATCCTGACACTGATGGGTCAGATGTTTTAGGCAAGAAGGTTTATTCTGCCTCTACTGTAGATGGCCACAGGACAGGAAAGCAAATGCTAAATATGCTGTCACTGAGGAGTGGAAGAGCTGATGCTTCTTCACTTTTTTGTTTTTCCTGTATCTGGTTGTTTTAGTCAATTTTCATTGCTCCACACCCATAAAAATTACCACTGAATCCACTGATGAATCACAATTTTCCTTTGTAACAGCCACCAAGGGCTTCATAACAGGCTGATGGACGTTTGGAGGGCCATGGACAGTGCTGTGGGGAAGGGCCTGAGAAAGTAAATCCCACCAGTCATGTCTATGGTGTTAAAATAATACAATTTTTTAATGCTTGTGGTATTCACAGTCTGAATGCACCTTTATGTATCATGGGCTTGTTCATTAATTGTGTCCCTGCAGTGATCACAAGGGTGAGGTGTATTGTGTCCTATTTATAAACATTTTTTTCTCATACTGAAGAGGCCCTGTCACGGGCTGCTCCAAATGAAAGGATGTTTGTGTGCCAGAAAACAGCCCCATCACAGCTCAAGACAAGAGCCCTCAGATGATGACAGACAGAGTGAGGAGGGCAATGAAATAATGAGAAAGTATTGAACAGCCAGAGGTCTTAGCACATGACTAGCCTTATTCATGCCTTTTTGTAGGCATCTTGGTAAGGGACAGTCTCAGAAGGGAGTTGACACTGCTCACAGTGTAATTCTGGGGAGCACAAGGAGTCACTAAGAAGCTGGGGAGAAAAAAAAAAAAAAAGAGAGATCCGAGTCATGAGGCAAATGGAGGAAAGACTTGGAAATGAAGAGCACAGCTGGTTGTTTCAGTGTGGCTGGGAGTAGACAGCTGGAAAACTGGTCCTGGGAAATGGCATGGCAGGGAATCAGCCCTGGAGATGGAGACTGCAGGGTACGAGCCAGACTAGGGCAAACCTAGGGTAGAAACTGGAGGACAGGGACTCTGGCAAGGAGAGATGAAGGAGAGATGGAAGCAAAGCAGACAAGAAGAGATGTGGGATGGACTGCAAAGGGAAGGAGATGAAGAGCCTGGCACCCAGACTTCAGTGAGGTCTGAGAGAGAAGAAATGGATGTAAAGGAAGTGTCAGAACTCTAGGATCCAGGATGGGGAGAGAGCAGATTAGGAAGAAATATTAACCGGTTGCACAGGGCTTCATGCATCAAGCTGATGACTTTCTCTGACCTTGAAGCTGCACAGTCCCTAGCACTGAAATAGGAGGGTGCTTAGAAATTGGGGTGCTGCAGGAGTAGGTCAGAGCTCCTCACAGAAACATGCTGAACTGGAAGGTCCCATCTCGCCCTTTTGCTGCTGATCGACTGGCTGGCAATGTGGATGGTGCATCTTCTCAGGTGCCAGGAGTGATGCTGTGAGTGGCTTTAGCTGTCCCCATAAAACTGCCACACAGAAATCACCCAAAGCCCTGCTCCTGTTTTCACAGCTGCTACCTGGACCAGCAGGAGAGGTGACAGAAGTGTCCCCGATAGTCCCTCCACTGCACAAGGTACTGCAGAGCAGCAGGTTCTTGGCCCCATCAGCAGGACCTGCCACGTCCCCTGGCCAAAAGCACTGGGGCTAATGCTGCACGGATCCTGCACTGCTATGTCTGTGTCTAAGAGCCACCTGTGTCACCCATGTCTCTGTGCCCCTCCGGGCCAGCTGGGCTCCATGCCTCGTGCCAGCAGCCTGAGCACACCACAGAGGGGCCAAGGCCAGGGCTGCTGAGGGCATGGTAAGGCAGAGTCACATCTTGCCATCTCCCTGCTCAGCCCATCCATCCCCCACGTGTCCCAGCGATGCTGCTGAATGCTGCTGAGGCAATGACTGGCTCCTCTCCAATCTCTCACATTTTGGGGGAGGTTTTGCTGAGGAGAGGCATGGCTGTGGGTAGAGAAGGTTTGTTTTTTTTTTTTCTCATCTGGAGGACCTACGGGCATTTTTTTTCTTCTGAGAAGTCTGGCCCTGACCTGCCCCTGTCTCCCTTGTCACGAGATGAGTCCCTGTTCCCTTGTGTCTGTTGTCCTTTGCTCCCGCTCTGTCCATCTGAGGGTAGGGGATGAGGGGGGGGATTGTGTCAACAAAATCAAAGAAAAATAAATTCCAGGAGGGGGAGAAAACCTGAAGAAAACCAAACCATTAAACTTCCTTTCTTGATCCTCCACAGATTCTCCTTCTTCCCACCCAATACAAAGAAAACACCCTCTAAGCTTTCTCTTGGCAAGCAAAGCAATACACCCCAATTAAACAAAGAAGCACTTGGTGGGTCTGTGGGGCTGTTTCTCCAAGGCCATCTCCTGATGACGGTCTCACCTCAGCTGCTGCTCTGAGCATGCAGGAGCTTGGCTGCAGCCCCTGCTGCTGGCTTGCCCATCCATCATGACGACAGGCAGCCGCCAGTCCTGGACCACCAGCCACGTGCTGACCTGGCAGGGCTTGCAGTAGGTCACGGAGGGGCTCTGAGCCAGGCTGGGCTGATATAAGCATGGGGCAATTCAACCCAGAAATTCATCCTCGTCGCTTTTCCTGTGGCTTGCATGAGTCCTTTTGGCATTGTCCTGCCTCTTGTCCTGGAGTAGGACTTCCAATGCAGAAATCCATCTAGGCTTTTGTCTGCTGTCTTAAAGCCAGATCCAGCTGGCAAGGAGATTTATTGAACAATGGTATGGAAACAGTGAAAGATGAGCTCTCCTCAAAAACCTTTCCCAGCTCTCAAACCCCTTTCAACTTCCAGAAATCCCTTTGTAGCAAGAGGGGCAACAGCTATCCCACTCCTCAGTTATCCAGAGGACACAGCAAAATGTGACTTCTAAAACTAAAGGCTCAGTAACCTTGTAGGTAAGTCTGCATGAGTGGCTGTCACCTTGCTCTGTTCGCCAGTGTGTGTGCAAAGCCAAGAGCCTCAGCTGCCACCCAGACCCAGCGTGGAGTGCTTGAGTGCCACCTTCTCCAGGCCACTGAAGCTTTCTCTGACTCCCATTGCAGTTTTGTCTGTCTAACCCACCCGCTCATGTTTCTAAAGGTCTGACATGAACAGCAGTAGTGCACAGGTAGAACCATGATCTTACCTTTCCCTTCAAGCAGCAGGAACATCTTCTTCTTCCCCACCCACCACACCCCTTTTCTTTTTCTTTTTCCCCCCCAGGACTGCAAGTGTAGCTCTCCTGCTGCAAACTGCAGTCCTGCTTAATCAGCTGAAGGAGCAATATTGTGCAAGAGCCCCTCGGCAGGCTGCTCTGTAACAGGAATCAGTCAGGTCCCATCTCTGGTAACACTTGGCCTCTTGTGACCAGCTGCCCTTGCTCAGCAATGAAGGGAATTTCCTCGAGTCTTTTATGGACCCATTCCTGCAGCTCAGCTCTGCAGCTGGTGAGGAGATCTCACAGCGATGCCCGAGCAGCGAGGAGGGGGACAGGAGGTTTCATCACTTTTTCCATTATAAAATACCTTTCTCTCTTCCCCCCGCCCTTCCCTTCTCCTCCAAGCATCACCACAAATTGACGTGGAGTCGCAATGGGCTGTTCAGAGGCTTGATCTCATCCCTGTTTGAAAAGAAACCCAGAGGGTTGTTTTTAACATTTATACACATCTGAAAAATGTGAATGTGGTCTGTTGTGCTGCGAGCAATCCAGAGACCCAGGCTTGAAAAGAGAAACAGCTTTTAAATATTAAGTGGAAGGCCCTTGACTGACCTCTCCTAGATAGATATGTGCTTGCTACATCATGTCCTCAGCTGGGACCAGGGCCAAGCTGGGGCCTCTGTCTCCTCCAGCATCCCTGGCTTTGGTCTTTGCTGACCTCCGAGGAAGGAGAGAGGAGGACGTGCTCTGCCTCCAGGACACCCTCACCACCTCCTCTGGAATGACCAGGTCCCAGCCTGAAACACCACCAGTGATGCAGGAGGGGCTGGAAAGCCCAGGAGATGGGTACATGGCCTTGGTGTGAAAGGGTGCTGATGTCTGTAGGAGCTCTGCAAGTTTGGGGAGCTTGGTGGCTAGAGGAGAAGATGCTGTTAACTAGGTGCAAGTTTGGGGAGCTTGGTGGCTAGAAGATAAGATGCTGGTGACTAGGTAACTAATTGCATGCATTCTGCCAGAGGAGGCTGCAGGATTTGCAGAAGCAAATGGGTAATTATTTGTTTACTTTTATTGATTAGATTGGCTTATGACCGCAAGCCAAAATGAATAACTCAGTTGTGACAAACACAAGCACTTTGGACCTAGTGGGGCTATGCTGATTACCCTGTTGCTCCCTGCCTCTTCTCCCCTTGATAAAAACATTAATCAGGAGCTTTGGGACAAAGTGCCTGGTCCGTCCCCGTGATCTCTTAGGGGTTCTGTCATACCTGTAGTGATGGGGTCTCCTTTCTCCTCCTGCTAGTAGCACAAGCTCCCTTGAGAAAAGGGCATGGGAGCAGTCAGGGTCTATTGATGTGGGTGTGCCAAGCTCTCTGCTTTCTCCACTAAGGTTCACAGACTCCCACCAGGCTGGTGTCAAAAGTGCAGATGAACCCAAAGCCCTGATGGCAGCGTTAGCACTGCTCTGAGATGTGTGCCACCGCTGAAGTCTCGTTGATGAATCCCTTACACAACTTGCTACCCAGGCTATTCTAGTGTTTCATTACGTGGACTAGATAACTGCTCTTAAAAAAGAAGATTCTGCCCTTATCACATGAGAGTCCTTTGCATGAGCCTTTGGTATCTGAGGTTGTGGTTTATACAGCCAAAAAAAGATCAGCTAATCCAAAATCACTTCTATCATCTTGTATGACATCCAATCACGACTTAAATAATGCCACTGATGGAAAATTCCCCACGGCCCTGGGGACGCAGTCCCACTATTTAAGCCAAAACTGCTTCATTTCTAATTGCAAATCGCCGTCGGCTGAACATGGCCTTGGCTGAAATCCAGCCCTGGTTGTATTTACAGCTATTCAATAGGAAGACTGTGACATGAATTTACCTTATCTCACTGGAGGATACTCATTACAGCCTGGCTCCCTCGCTGCCGTAACTGCAATCAGTGCAGCCGACTGTGCTGGGTCAGGCACAGGACTCCTGCTCATTTACACACCTCTCCTGTGGCCAGAGAAAACACTTCATTTTCTTCTAGTTCTGTATGCCTCTTATTTGGTAAGAATGACCCTTTTTGGGGAAGGCACAACACCCCCAGATGAGGAGACTCTCTTCTTTTCCCAGGATGATGGTTGCTGCTCCCATAAGAGGCAGATGGCTTGGAGGAGTGGGGGGGTTTTGAGCCATGTGTGGTGTGTTTGAGATGTGGTCTGTAGACTTTGTGCAGGTCCCAGTCCTTGGCAGTGCCAGAGGACTATGATGAAGGGCCTGGAGCAATCTCTGTGATGAGGAAAGGCTGAAAGACCTGGGGCTGTTTAGCATGGAGAAGGGAAGACTGAGCAGGGATCTTCTCAAAATTAATCAATATTCAAAAAGGATGAGTGTCAAGAGGATGAGGCCAGGTTCTTTTTAGTGGTGCCCAGAGGAACAGGGGCAACACAGGAGGTTCCATCTGAACAGGAGGAGAAACTTCTTTCCTGTGAGGGTGCCAGAGCCTGGAGCAAGCTGCCCAGAGATGTTGTGGAGTCTCCTTGTCTGGAGACATTCAAAACCTGCCCGGATGCTATCCTGGGCAACCTGCTTTAGGTGAACCTGTTTTATCAGGGGGGTTGGATGAGATGATCTCCACAGGTCCCTTCCAAACCTCACCATTCTGTGATTATGAGTTTTGGAAACATTAGAGGTCTGGGACTGCGAGTAGTCAGAAATGTTTATGGAGGGAGTCACATTTAGTAACATCAGGGAAATGGGTGATGTGGGGAACTCTGGCTGAGGACTGAGGCTGTCTTGCTGCTGAAAAGTAGGACAGCTGCAGCGGGGTCAGGAGAATGGTGGGAGTGAGGAGCTGGTGGAGAAGGACTGTAGGCTGCTCACAGTGATATGTCTGCTGCGTGGTGTGCACCTCTCTGACACAATGATCCTGTCCTCGCCTCAGAGAGGCTGGCACCTCTGCAGACATAAGGGAACAGCTGTCCATTGTGCCAGGTGCTAGCATGGAGGCCAATACTCAGAGTGGCTAAAATATCTATGGTAAATGGAAGAGAAAGGACTTATTTAACTTAGTGATATGCAAGCTATAAATCCACTAGCTTTTTTTTGAGGTAAGATAACAGCTGTTAATTGAGGGGGAATCTTGTTAGTAGTTACATGATTTTTAAATTTACTACCCAGCTAATCTTTGATTTCTAAGCTTTTCTCTGCAGCGTTGTTTGAGTTGGAGGCAGGACACTGGTGACAGCTTCTGCTGGATCAAGGCTGCTCCTCTTGCCTTTGCACAGCCCTTCTGAATTGTGACTGTGTTTGAAGACTGGATGCCTGTAAGTGTCCAATGCAGTAAAATGTGGTTTGCTAAGCCATAGCTGAGCTGTGGCAGTTGCCCATGCATACTACCCTGGTGCGTGGTGACCACGAGCCATGATGATCTGAGATTTATGTTAATGTAGAGGGATGCATCTTTCCCAGCATCGCTGCTAGCTGAAGGGATGTTTCAGTGCTTTGCTCCACTGCGGTGCAGTGATTTGTGAAGCTGAGGCTTAAGACTGGGGCTGGATAAATCTGAGAAATGAAAATGCCTATCATTCACTTGTTTCCTGCCTGGAGGAAGTCTTCTGCACATAAAATGCATCTGTTGCTATTGATTTTGGATGCCTGTGTTTCTGGGGAACTTCACCTTTCCTTGATGTGAGCCCCTGTTTTATTTTCCGGCTACGCTGCTCTGCGGTGCAGCCGGAGCCGTAAGCTGCAGATCCAGGGGAAGAGCTGGCTTTGGAAGGGCTGGGGTGCCCCAACATGCCTTCTGATATGGAAGCAAATTCCTGCAGAGGTCAAATCTCCTGTGTGGATAAATCAAGGGGAAATGAAATGGAGTCAAAGAAACCCTCTAAAACCTTCAAACTAGAGAAATGTCACTGTGGCTGCATGGGGGCAATACAACACTGAGGCAGGACATCTTCCTCTGGAAAACACCACTCTGCTCTCCAGTATATACAGGGGTGGTGTGAGGGACATGCAGACAGTGCAATAGGAACTGTAGCCTGCTCTCAGGAAAAAATACCACCTTCTGTACCTTGGGTTGGAACTGCTCTCTCCTGGAGCTTCCCCTCTTTGGAAAGCCTGAGGGAGTTCTCTGTGGTTGCACCTTTAAATAACAAATACTGTGGTTTCCAAGAAGAGGTAGCATTGAGGTGTGGGCACTTGCAGGTGTTCTCTCACTGTCTCTTCCACTCTTACATCAAGCTCTGAGTGAGGTCCTCCTTGTGGATGAAGGCTCCCTTAAGTGGTGAGATGAAAGTGGGTTGACTGATGGACTTGAAATGTTCATAATGAATGCCTATGTCAGCACGTAAGATTTTTTTTTCCCCTCTTCTGCAGGATGCTACACACCAAAATAGAACATATGGTAAATGGACTGGAAGAATTAACTTCTGTCTTCTGAATGCTAGAGATCTGTGCTATTTTGGGGTTTGAATTGAACTCAACCTGCCATAGACATGGGGGACATCTATTATGGTCTGGCAAAAGGCAGTGGAGTTATGCTAATTTAAACCCCAAACTTCTGCATGTGTGGCCCAATTTGGCAATAGCTGCAAGCAAAGCAAATTACTTCTCCCCTTGTACAGTAATGAAAACCCCTCGTTCCCATTGCAGGAAGCCCATATAGTGGAGCTCTGCTTGACACATCTGGAAGTCTGGACTGGGTGCATCTGTAGGAAAGAGGAGTTGTTTTGGGTGGGAGGGGTGTCTGTGCCCTCACGCTGCTCCTGGGGAAGGGGTCTGGGCTCCAACAAGACTTTGACTTCAGCAAGCTGAGCCTGCTGGTGGAGTGGCCCCTTGGCAGTAGCAGGGTTAGCAGAGTTAAGGTAGTGTAATGGTTTGAAAACAAA
>NW_008604770.1:0-432 GCF_000691845.1 Merops nubicus
CTCATCCCATTTAGGATCCTGTGGGTGCAAGAGATTCTTGATTAATCCATTGGTGTGTTTTACTATCCCATTGGTCTGTGGATAGTATGGGACATGAAATGTCCATCTATCACCTTCTTTTTTGGTCCATTGTTGTACCAAAGGAGAGGTGAAATGGGTACCATTATCGGACTGGATATCCGTGGGTTTAGGTAAAATTTCAAACACCTTTTCTAGAAAATGAACTGTGTTTTCCCCATTTGCTTTGGAAACAGTCTCGGCACAAGTTAGTCCTGATGCCACTTCCACCATTACAATGACATATTGTTTGTTCCCTGATCTACGGAAGGGACCGATATAATCCACTTGCCAGGTGGACCACCAAGGTTTTCCTGCAGGGAATCAGTGGTTAAGGGGTGTTCTCTTAGTCTAATTTTGCAAAGGTTACATTCA
>NW_008604771.1:0-43190 GCF_000691845.1 Merops nubicus
CGCCCTCTCGGGCCCCCGCAAGCTCCTGGTGTTCCTGCTCGACGGCTTTCGCTTCGACTACATCGACGACGGCGAGTTGGAGGATCTGCCGGGCTTTCGGGACATCGTGAACATGGGGGTGAAGGTGGATTACATGACGCCGGACTTCCCCAGTCTCTCCTATCCGAATTACTACACGCTGATGACAGGTGGGTACTCGCGTTTCTGTGCCAGGATGCTCCTCAGAGCTGCCAGCTCCCCGGGCTGAAGTGGAGGGCAGCTCCTCGTGATTTGTACTTCCAAAGATGATGTGAAGGTAACACACGTCGTGCTGTCACCTGGCCGTTTAAAAGCACTGTGCCCTTACAGCTTAGTGTTGCTCGTCTAAAACCTTTTATCAACTTGGAAATGCCACTTGGAGCTGATTTTTGAAGTTCCCCTTTGCTCTCCCACGGTGCTTCTGCGTCCCTGCTTGCTGCCACGGCAAGAGCACAGCCATCCAGGGCTCCCTGGTGGGAGCACTGAAGGGGCCTACTGCGTGTAGAACATAAAAATGGGTGGGAAACGCACAGAAAATTAATACAGAGCCTTCTCAGAGCCTTTCAGGTTAATAAAAAGGCATGTAAACTGAGGGTGGATGAGATAAGAACTTACTATCAGTCAGTAGGTCTGTTCTGGGAAGTTCACCATAAAATTTCTTTCTAAACTTAACACACTTTCTTCTTTCACAGATCCCCGTTTTAAGTTGCCTTAAGTCCTCATATATGTAATAATCTGAAGTAGCAAATACAAAACATTAAAGATTTTTGCTTTTGCTCCCCTACAGTTTTTCTGAAAGAGAGGCTTTCAGAAAAATGAAAAGATAGTAATTGTTTTCATGATGCTGGTTTGCTTTAAGTCTAAGCAGTGCAACACAGGATTACAGTGACCCTAGGCAGGTGCATAGAGACAACCGTCCCATTTCCATCACAGAGAGACACCCTGGAAGCAACAGTTAAGTGAAAAACCCACCAAACAGAAAAGTTTTTCTGGAGTTTCCAACTGGCTATTTCTCTGGGGTTATTTAGCAAACAAGACCTTCCAACTAATGAGGAAGAGTGAGAAAATCTGTCTTCTCCTAAGACATGTGGTATTTTCTGCTGTCTTCCAAACAATACAATGCCCAGTGCCCATGGACTGGCTGGGAAAGCAAAGAGATGCCATTGTAAGACAAAAAGCTGTCATCAGTTGTGCCCAGCTTGTTTTGAAACCGCTTAACCCCTTCTTCCCTCTCTCTCAAGCAAAACGTCTTTTTCTTGCTCATCTCTGAACAGAAAAGAGTATAAAGCACCAAAGTTGTTTTTTTTTTTTTTTAATGGCTTAGTGCCAGTGCAGAGCAAAAGCCATGACTGAAAAATAGAGGTGTTGTTCCACTCCAGACCGTGCTTTTATGTGTATGTGGGCAAACCAGCTTAACACATCATGTGTGGAAAAAGCCTTTGGATGGAGTTGTTAAAGAGGGAAAGTGACTGCTTTTGCTCCTTACCACATTTAGTCATCACTGCTATTCTGTGTGTGCGCCCGTAGAGTGAAGTCTATAATCAGCCATCTGAAGAGTTTTGAAAGCACCCTATTTTGTACTCACAGAGAAGGAATTTTGTTTTAGATGATGAAACACCACTACTAGACTTTTCACATTTTTAGGGTACCAGAGTTCCAACACCCCAGCTTGAAGCAAGGAGACAATCTATGAGACCAAGCTCAACTCTTCTTGCAAGTCTCCTGGCCTTCATGTTGAGGATCTCGGCGCAAATACAACTTAACTGCAAATAACAATTCACCTTTGCAGCACATGAGTCACAGCAGTGTTAAATAGGCCAGGAATGAACTGAGGACCAAGTTCAGGTGATAAACATGCCCAAAGGAAGATCTAAGACTGCACTTGAGCCCTTGAGGTGTTAGTGTACCCCATGGCTGTGCCCTGACGTGACAGCAGAGTAAATCTCATGGCTGCACTGTTCTTATTCCCAGTGCCACGGTGTAGTGTCCACAGAAAGGACGTGTCACATTTTAGGTGATGGTGGGGTTAGGAGCGCGGGGCACGCGGCAGATAGAGCATTAGCTGTGTTCAGTCTGTGCATTTTCAGTTGGGAACGTTTGACAGGGTTTGGGAAAAGCGTAGCATGGCAGAGTGACACGAGCACCGCACTGTGGTGAGCTGCTCAGGGACAGGCAGGGTACTGTCTGCTGTTTCCCCCCCCCCGCCGCTGTGCGGGCGTGGGAGAGCTCACGTCGCTGCTCACCAGCCAGGTTTCTCCACTGCAGGGGCAACTGCAACTGGCTTTGCTTCCATTTGCAACTGGGACGTATGGGACTTAAATGCTGCCACAGTTTCTTCTGGGAAATGGGAAGTCCTGTCCTGAACTGCCACATCATAGCTGTTGAGGAACTCGTTGCCACATTTTAGCATCTCTGAGTGTGGTTTCATAATATATTGGCTTTTTTTTTGAGTTAAATCAGCTTAAGTTGTTTCTGGCCCCACCTGCACACTCCAACTCCTGACTTGTTTGTTCTATCTCATCACTTTTTTGGGTAAAGCACTCCCAACCCTTCCTTTCCTGCTTGTTCACAAGGTCTTGTGGCTCCACATCCATTCAGGAGCATACCAGAGCTGCCCAGTCTAGAACAGCATGTGCATGAGAATGCTGCAGTTGGCGTGTACTTTCCTCTTGCCTCTATCCATTTGTGTGAGTGAGGCCTCCCCTTTCTACATACTGTCCTTCACTCAGCATTTGCTCAAGTTCTTCAGTACGAGGGTGGTGAGACTCTGGAATAGATTGCCCAGAGAGACTGTGGATGCTCCCTCCCTGGAGGTGTTCAAGGCCATGTTGGATGAGGCCTTGAGCAACCTAGACCAGTTGAAAGCATCCCTGCTCATGGCAGGGAGGTTGGATTAGATGATCTGTAGGGTCCCTTCCAACCTAAGCCATTCTGTGATTCATGATTCTGGGGGTGAGTAGTTGTTATGGAGGATGTGCTCCCTCATTTCAGTGGCTTTGGAGGAAGACAGTGGACTCTGCCCCTTGGACACCATCACCATTGGGAGAGGTCAGTCCCCCCAAATCTGAACTTGCCTCCTCCTTCTGCCCAGAGCTGCAGATGGAGGTCGGCAGCATCTGCCCCGCCACACCTCAGTGCAGATGCCATAACTGCCCCCATCAGCCATGCCAGAAGGTAGCTTCCCTCCACAACGGGCAGCTAGCAAGCAGTGGCATGCAGCATAGCCGTCCCATCTTCTTCACGACCTTTTAGTCACTTGGCTGAGGTTTCCAAGAGGGCAGGCTAACTGAATTTCATATTCACAAGAAATAACAAGTTTACTGAGCTTTTCAAAGCTATACCTGAATAGATGCAACCATAACTGACTGTCACAGATGAGTGTTTTAAATCACTTAACAAATCGCTATCAAAGGTATCGGCCAAAGTTATTTTAATGTGAACTTGTAGAAGAGCAACTTAGCAGAGCTCTACAGCGAGGTGCACTCTGTTACTTGCCATGTGGAAGAAACATAAAACATACAAAGGAAAATAGAGTTAGAACAAAACTAGAGTTATTAATACAGAGACCAGAGACACAAAAGGGGAAGGGAGGTCCTCTCATTGAGTCATAATGTTCAGAATGAACACTCTAGCTTTCTAAACTCCTGCTCAGAGAGGAATCTAGGTGCAGCAATCTATTCAGACTTAGTCCCAGGCTTGGTCAACAGTTTATGTCTATTGGGAAAATCTGATGGTGTGCAAGGTAGCCCAAGGACGTACCAGTTTAAAATCCCACTCTTTGACAAGAATCTCCTCTAACAACTTCAATCATGCCACCTTTCTCAGTTTTGGCTTCCACAGTGGCATAAAGACTGGTTCCTGAGTCGGGTGGGTAGTTTTTTGAGCTGCCAGGCTGAATCCTGCCCCGTGTCCTAGCTCTGCACAGTCCAGTGAGGATATTGCCATTGTTGACCTGAAAGGCATGACATAAAATGGCAAATTATGTAAAAGGAGCTGTTGCTGTTGCACGTGTGTTTGAGAGAGCTTTGTGGAGCTCAGCCTGGGCTTAGCAAGGGAGGGAAGAAGGAGTCCAAATATGCGTATCCCAAAAGGCTCACTTAATCACACCGTGTGCTGTTTGCTTTGCAAAGAAAGAAGTTAAGACTACAAGCCACATCAGGTTTTTATCCTGTGGGGAGTTTTTAATTTTTCCCTTTCCCTGACATGGCCTGGCTCTGCAGGGAGCTCTTGTGCCAAGCTAAACGGAAAGTCTGAGGTCTCCCCCATAACTGCTGCAAGCATGAGTTACAGCTTCAGAGCTTCCTTCATGCTGTATCTCTTGAGAAAAGCTGCTCATGCTGATGGGTTTAGGTCTCCCTCACCTGCCAGCCCACAGGCAATGGGGGGGTGCTGGAGGACCCTGCCTGCATTCCAGCTCCCCTGGAGGCCCCTCCCAGCTCAGGCCATGCAGGGGCCACTCACGTTTTGAGCCCCAGCCAGCATAAATACCGGTGGGCATTATCATGTCTGAGCTGGAAACCCTGGGAGGATTTCTTTTCCAAGATTCTAACAACAAAGGAGGCCTTTTCTGGCAGATCCTCTGCAAGAACGTGCCTACAGCCTGGTCAGCTGTGCAGCCCCGTGTCCAAGAGACGTATTTCTTTTGGCCTCTATGTGACGCAGAGGGAGTCCCTGCTCCCAGAGTGGTGGGCAGGTGGAGAGCTGCTTGGAGAGGAGCCAGTGAGGGGCCTCCATGTCCTCTTTGGAATAGGACACGCTCTTATATCCTTCTGTGAGGTGCCATGAAGGTTTTGGGATGGAGGAGGCGGTTGATCAGAGGACATTTCAGTCTCCTGCACCCAAGGTGAGGGCTGTGGTCTTTGCAGGGCTGTCCCACACCTGCTGTGGCTCGGCGACAGCACATCTGGGGCTCCTGTAAAATCCAGGGGTGGTGCATGGTGTTCTCCCAGGCGCTGCAGCTCAGCCCTGCGTGTGCTGTTGCCTTCTCCTCCGCATGGCAGGAGGGAGAGTGACACCGTGGCAGAGGTCCCAAGGGTGGGTGACAGTCAAGATCTACTCTGCCAGACTTAATGTTTCCCCTATCTTCTGTGTTTCTGTTGTCCTTCCTCCACTCCTCACTCTCAATGTTGGCATTCTTGACTGCCAAGGGGTTTTGGTGGGTGATGTTGTGGTCTGATGAACAACCAGTCTTCTTCTGGTTTCCCCTGAGCACAGCAAATCTCAACATACACAGCACCCCATTTATTCCATGTTTTCTGGTAGCAAATGGTGTCCTCTGTGGTCTGGCTGATGTGCACAAATGCTAGATCATTTATTATTTGCTGTGAGAGCTCTGAGCTCTCCTGGTTTACAGCCCAGCATCTCCACTCTCTGTCCACTCGGTACCCAGAGGAAGCCCTGCCTGGTGATCTCTAGCAGATGCCTCTTTTCTGCTGCCTAGTTAACAGTATTCAGACTCCAGCCTGGTCCAGGAAATGATGCTGACACTTTCTGTTTAGCAGTTAAGCAAGTTTTTAACTACCTGCATACTGTCCAAGGCATAAAAATGGAGGGATAGGAGTACACCAGAGAAATTTATTATCAGTACACATGAACTGAAACTATCTCAACTTCACTGTCCAAACTGAGAAAAAAGCCAGAAGAACACAAACAGCATAACAAGTGACAAGGGAATGGAAACAGGATTTTTGATTCTTTCTTCTCTTTTAATTACCATAGATGATTAATCACCACAACAGCAAAAACTGAAAAGATTCTGTTCATGACATGCAGTTTTTAAATCTGTAGTCTTTTCTTTTTACTTGGATTCAGTAACTTTCCAATTCTAAAACTCTGTGTTGGGAAGCAAAAGAGAACAAAGAAGTCTGTGGTAATACTATTTACTGGCAGGGAAGGGGTTCTATCCTAGCAAGGACGTGCTGGAGAAGAGAGTGGAAACCAGGAGGGTTTTTCATTTTCCCATTCTTCATCCTGCTTTGTTTACTCATTGCCTGCAGAAAAGCTGCAATGCCAATTGCCAAGATTTTTCTCTTTCATGTGTACACAGAATGTTGTAAAAATCTGTGTTTGCTTTCTACCAGTTAAAAAAAAAAAAAAGGAAACACTTTCAAAGTAGAGAACAGAAACAAGTTCCTATGCTACAAACTGAAGCACAGAGTTTTTTTCTTTCTTACTAGCTACAAACTCTCAGCTCACTAGTATACCTGCTACTGGCTATTAGCAGCAGTAAGTGGACTTTCTTGTATCAAGGTATTTCTTTGCCCAGAGCTGAAGTTACAGCTGATGAACAGAAAACTTCCAGGGACACAAGACCTGCCTTCCTGCACAAGCAAGCGTCTGCAAAGCCTAAGCTGGATGCTTTGGAAGCAATTCTTGTGTACCACAGCCCTGGCCTCATTATGAAAGCATTAAATTAAGAGTTTCACACTCTTGTTAGATCAATCCCCTTCAGGAAGAAGAGGTAATGCTGTGTACAGCAGAGATTTTTCTGTGCCTTTTGATGTGACCGTTCTTGGATTGCAAAGTCTTGCCTGACATAAGCTAAGGTGTTTCTGCTTTGGATCTATCTGGTATTTGAGGTCATAAAATATTGGAAAGACTTTGCCAGCAAGATCTTCTGGGAGCAGAAACTGTCCTTGCACATCTTGCAGGTACTGTTTTTGCCTGGGGGCCTGCAGATGGCAGGGCCACTTTGCCCAGATCAGCACTCCCCCCTGACTTCTCATGAGCCCTCTTCTTCTCCAGGCCTCTTAAGGTTTTGTTTTTTTTCCTCATGGTTTTTCTTTTCAAAGCAGGGCAGATGAGAGCCTGCAGGGGAGGAGCAGAGCATATATCAAAGCAGGCAGAGCTGGGACCTTCAGGATGGTCTGCACACGGGAGGCTGGGTTCAGTCCTTGGCCATGGCAACACAACAATATCTGCTTCACAGTGGGAATGCAGTGCTGGAGACTTTAAAGTCATGCTCTCTTCCTCCTCATGGCAGGCAGCATGACTAAATCATTTCCCAGGGCAAGTCATCCAGCAGATCTCCAGGGGGGCTGGAAGTGGGGTAAGGACCTAATAAATCACCAGGTCTGAATCAGCATTTAGGTGAGCAAGGGAATAGCAGAGGAAAGACATTGTGGGAAGGGGAGAAAGGGCATTGCATGTCTCACTTGGGTTTTTAAAACCTGCCTACCTTATGTGTATGCGGCTGTTTGCATGGAGGAACTTGACCCTTCCCCAGCTTTTATAGACAGCCTGTCCTTGCATCTGCCCTCCTGGCTCCTGTCAATTTCCAGGGAGTGGGTACATCATGGTAGGACATTGTGGTGGGACGTGGGAGGAAAGGACTCACCATAGTGGCGAGATGTGCACATAACATCACGTATTGCAGTACGTTTAGCTAGAGGCGTGTACTTGCGTTTGTCATCTGGTCGACGCCAGGTGGGCACAGATTGTGGTACCTTTGCTGTGTTGGCTAATATACACACTGTGGGATAAGCCTGATTTGCTCAGTGCAGTGACAGTTTACCTCTGTTTTGTTGCCCAGCACCACAGACATAACATTGTGCATCTGCCACATGCGGCCTGTCTTAAAAAAAAAACAACACCAAGCGTCTCAGGAAAGCATTTTCTTTTGTCCATTTAGATGGATGTGCACCTTCTGTGGTATACTGTGCCTACCAGTGATCCCACACACTGTCCTTGCAGCCAGCAAAAGACCACCAAAGAAAGAAGAGGTCGTTCCTGTAGCAAATGCTACAGGAGCACACACTCTGGTTTCCATATCTTGCATTCGGTTAATATAGGGTGCACAGCACTCAGCATTGCTCTGATGTTGTTGTGGGTGGCCAAGTGATTGCAGGTTTTGTTGTGGTTTGGATTTTTTGGTTTTGGATTTTTTTTTAGTTTTATTTTTAAAATTTCATCTCTGTTTTGCATAGATTCATTTGAATGCTGACAAAAGTGCCTGGAGACATGGGAATGTGCTTTAGACAAAGCCAGTGCTGTAAGAGGTGTAGTGTCCAAGTAGGCCGCAGCACGCAGACTTGCAAATGCTTTTTGCTGGCTTTCTTCCAGGAGGATACAGCAGTTATCATAGTCCTGGGAACTACACCCTCTTTGTTTCCCTCTCTTGCTTGAGGAAGGGGTGCTTTTCATTGCAATTGCAATGAGTTTGAATAATGACATCTGTGTGCTGAAACTGCTTCTTGCCCTGTTTCTACTTTTGAAACTCTTAAGATAAGATTTGATTACAGAGGAAAGCTGAAGTAATGGAAGCAATAATAAATTCCACGTGTCATGCTGACTGTCAAACGTGATGTTGCTCTTCTGATAATCATTAAAAAGGAGATCACCAAAGGTCAGTTTCTGAGGCTGAGGAAAATAAGTTACAATAGGGGATGTAAAGGACTGAGGTTGTACAGGTGACCTAAAAGAAGTTTGAAAAGTGACCTTAACTCTGTGTATGAGTGTCTTTTGGGGGTCAGAAATGCCAGCTATTGCAGGGCTTTTTAATCTAGTGAGCAAGGCACAGAATAGCCACAACTGAAGGTGAACAAAGATTAACAAAGGTAAAAACTAAGCTTAGACACCAGGCATATGTTTTAAACAATGTTTACTGATGATGTGCAGCTCAAGAAAGAGTTTGATTATTTGGTTGTTTATGTCTCCTAAGGAGTTCTAAGGTCTTTCTGGGACAGGCTTCAGGTAAGCAGACATGAATGGCTCCAGGCAGCATTAAATGGTCATTTCTTTTTGTGTCTGCTCATCTGATCTTACCTTCCGGCCCTGTGAACCACGGATGTCTGTAATGAAAACAGACTTCGAGGCCTCTTTTTCAATATAAAATGAGAGGTGGAGTCCACAGAAGAATGAACTTGTCTGATGTGGAGATCAGAAGAATACTGTCCTCTGTATTAGTGTACATAGCTCACTAAACTCCCCAACACCACTACAGGGAACAATCTCAATTCTGTTCCTTAAAGAGGTGGGCAAACTGACAGCAGACCTTAACTCCTATACAAAGCTCACATCAGGAGCAGCTGGAGTTCATTGTTTCTCTATGAAGACTATGCTATATATCATACAAATATGGGCACTAACAACTTCAGCACTGACCTGCAGGTGTCCCAGGCTGGCACCAGTTGCCTGCCTGCAGTTTAGCAGGTTGATACATGCTCAGGAGTACATGGGCTTCAAGAAGATAAAGAGACAGGGTTGTCTCCCAAGTAGGAAGGCTGCATTTTTGATGGACTTCTAGAAGGTTCCTTCTAGCTCTCTTGAGACTTACAGCGACAAAAACACTTGACAGCTTAAAGAGGACGGATTACTGCCCATCCAACCCACCAGTTCTCCTGTATTAAACCTGTTTGGTTTAATATGGTAAATAGCGACTGCCACAAATTGGAACTGCTTTTCTCTGCTGGGGAGGAGGAAATGTTTTGTGTAATTGGAATACTTCGTATTAGGAAAGGAGAATTCAAAGTCCTTTTCAACGTCACATACCCAAAGTATACAGAGTTGTCTGCTCAAAATAACACCTTTTCTAAACAAGCATACCAAGGTTATTTCAGTTCTGATCACCATGCTCAGTCTTACAATAATCAAAGCCTGTTATCTGGATCCTTGCAATATCGTGACTCACCAGCTAATGATGACAGTGTCTCACACATGTATCAAGTCACTGCTTCTTAAGATATGGAGATCATGAACTCCTGGTACAAATTAATCTTCAACCTTTCTTTTCCCACTTTTATTAACTCTCCTGCAGATTAACTCTTAAAATGCAGCATCTTCTCCTCTGAAAATGACAAGAAGTGGAAGATATCTCTCAGCTTTTATACTATTATATGCCAGTTTCTTGTAATATGGTGTTGCCTAAGGGCTGACAAGATTCAGTAAGAGGGCTGAAAATGTTTTTTGCTTCTTACAATGTGGCCTATGGATAAAGGAGAGGGGAAATGTGAGTCTCCCAAATTTTATTCTGTGTTTCCAGATCATGCTCTTATGCCTTCGCATTCAAAGCCTGCTTCCCGCAGACCTCTGGGTCTGTGTGCTGGCAGGTACATTAAAATGGCCTCAGTCTTGGCAGGTGTTTTGTGTGTAGAAGGAGCCACGTGTCAGCCAAACATGCGGCACCCCTGTGGGTGCCACTGCTGTGGTTTGTGCGCGTGGACTGGGTACGGCACGTTGAGCAGATCGTGGGGTGCCTCATGAGGTACATGTTTTTTTCTGGCTTCAGCTATCTAAAAGCTGGCTGTCTGAAGCTAAGTGAATGACCTGATCTTTCTCTACATTTAATAGAGCTTCAGCAACTGACTTTTAGGTGCCTGAACTGAGGAGGATAGAGAGCTACCTAGAGAACTTCAATTAAAGGTAACAGAGTCAATAAAATCGTATGAGTAGTTGCAAGTTAAGAGGTCCCTGAGTTCAAATCAGTACTTTTCAGCTGCTTTGCTGGATGATGCGATGGTAGCAGTGGTGGTGCTGGTGGCATCCTTCGGCTGGAAAACACCAATCTGACTGAGCTGTATTTTTTCTCCATTCCCAAAGGTCGCCACTGTGAGGTCCATCAGATGATTGGAAACTACATGTGGGACCAAAAGACAAATTTATCTTTTGATATTGGTGTGAATAAAGAAAGCCTGCTGCCTCTCTGGTGGAATGGATCGGAGCCCTTGTGGGTTACAATGATGAAAGAAAAAAAGAACGTTTCCATGTACTACTGGCCAGGTTAGTATGTCAGAAATTGCTGCCATTTTAATAGTGCATGTTTACATCTAAGCACTCCATATACTGTAGACAGGTCTTTACTACAGTTCTGAAATAGAGACAAGAATTGTGAGTACTTCACTAACCACTCACAGAAATGAATTATCTTCTCTTTGGCCATGCCAATTTGCATATGCTTAGAAAGGAAATGGCTGAAGTGTCGTTGGAGGTAACTACCACCAGATGTTACTTTCAGGGGGGTGCTGGCTTGCAGAGCCTCCTCTCCTCCACCAACTGTTTGTTGATCTTGCCCACCTGTGGCTTCTGGCGTTCTGAATGGTTGCTCCATGCATGGCTCGTGGAGCAACACTGCAGACCGTGTCACTGATCAAAGTTGAACAGTAACCATCCTCAGTGCTTGCTTGGTTTTAACCTGGAAATGAGTAGCTGAGAGCAGAAGATGACCTGCTCTGTGGGGACAGCAAACTCCAGCTGAACGCAAAGCATCATTTGGTGAGCTGGCATAAGCACTCTTGTCCTCCATAGTTAACTCAGCTGAGGTCCCAGCTGCATCTGAGTCTGAGCCATTCATTTGGAAGAACTTGGCCTTTCTGTTCCTCATTAGCTGGCTATTGGATCACTGAAATCTCTACAGATGTATAAGAATGAGTCTTTTTTAACAGCTATGAGTATACCCTTCGGCTGTTGTTTGAGGGACCCACATGGAAATAAATCTTCCAGCTGTTCACCCAGACCAAATCTCTTGCAAGGTACCCAGCTTCACAACTCAGTGTTTTGAACTTTTAACTCTGCTACCTAGGTAGCATGCAAATACCATCTTATGTGTAACTGTAGGCTAGAGGACCGTGCTAGAAGAGCTGTAGAGAATACAGCCAGTGCCAGTGGGTAGGGCAGCAGCAGCTGACTCGTGCTGCGGGCTCCCAGCCAGCTCAACCTCTGCATCCCAACACGTGTGCTGGGTCACAGTCTTTCGACTGTGCCGTGTGGCTAATGAAGAAAAAAGGCCACATTTCTCAGGAAAGGCAAGAAAGAATGAACCAAGATGAAAAACTTTGAAAAGCCATTCATAGTGTTTCTACAATACCGAAATGTGAAAAGATCTGAAGGTGACAATATTGCCTTGGAGACTGAAAGGCAGTCAAAGAGACTGGAACTGCAGACTAGATATAATGGTTTGGATCAACCCTCAAAAAAAAGGTTCTTCTTCTTCTTGGAGATCACCCAAGTGACCTAACAGCAATGCAAATAGTAGGATATAGAAATTATACAAGAATGTAGAAATCCTTCCAAAGATTTACAAAAAAGACCTGTTTCTATAGACTATTCATTTTTGACTCCTAATGTAACTGCAATGAGTAGGTATAATTACGCACTGAATAGAGGTAACAGTCTACAGAGAGATACTGAAATCCAAAAGAACAGTATCACTCTCCATTAAGTGCCTTTGGACTTCCAGGGAGAAGACGTGAGGTGTATATGTGTGCATCCTTGTACACATATGTATACCCTTCACACCTATCTGCCCACTATTTCCAGTGGAAAATTGCAAGGAACCCTAGAGCCCCCCCTTTCCCAAGGCTTATGTTCCCAAGCATATGCACCGACTGTCTTACGACAGAGGGGGAATTTTTGCGTGGATCTGATATTTTAGCTGTGGACTGTGACATGTACATCTGTCTGTCATTAATTATTTATCTGTGACAGACGGCCTTTGGCAAAGCCATCAGGGCCTCAGTTAAGCAAATGCTCAGGCACATGCTTATTTTAAGGGTGTTCATGGTCTCAAAGGACACATTGACCATGCAGGGTCAGGGACAGGTCAAGGAACAGGGTGCAACATAGAACTACTGAAACAAAAGGCAGGGCAGTTGGGCTGCAGTAGGACTCCAGGTGTGACTGGAGTAAACAGACATTACTCCAAATGCAATAGTATTTATTACATTTTCCCTATATGATTTTTTGAAATTGTTTTCTAGTTCCATAGAAATGATGTAAACTTTTCTAAAAATTCTACGTCTATTTCATTGAAGCTTTAATTCTTAACAGTACATTTGACTAGAGAATGAAATCAAACAAAATTAAAGAAAAAGTAAGGGTTTAATAACCAAGGTGGGTAGAGGTCCCATAGACATTGGCTCTGCATATGATCTGCTATTAGTGGTTAACTTTCCAGCCTGACATGATACTGCTGCAAATCTTGCAAATCCAATGAAGAACCAAACAGGCAAAGTCTGGGACACTCTTAATAGGAACAGCAATGTACAGCCAAATTCATTACATGTTGTACTGGAAGATGCTATTTTCTCACTAGCCACTGGTGAAGACAAACAAGACCAATCAAATGTAGCAGAAACACACTGTGAATGCTAGTGAGCTGATTCCAGTGATGCCAGTCAGTGGGTTAACACCACTACCACTCCCTCCTCAGAGCCAGTTCCAACCTTTACAAAGTCTGAACTCAAAATCTCCCACTTCGTATTTTTCCCTGTGTTCCTCTCTCCTGTATAGTCTGTGCTTAAAGGAAAAAAATCCACCTCCCATCAAACAGAGAAACAGAGCAGGAGGACTGTTGGATGTGAACACCCATCCATCACAGCTTTAGCTGTGAGCCCAATATAAGCAAAGCAAAACCAGCTCACGGGCAGAATTCATCTGAGCTCTTGTGCCGCTAGTAGCGGAGGAGCCAAAATACCACTGTGCTGAGGGTCCCAACCACTGCTTCTGCCAAAATATAAGCACTTGGCTTGTAGGGACATTTTTCTCTTTTCTTCACAGCATTTATTTGGCAGTTTCTGCTCTTCAAAGCATTCCTGGAGGGAAAGTCACATATCCTCTGACTGTTTGCTAAGTAAAACACAACAGCTAAACCATAAGTGGGGTGAAATGCACAAACTCACAACCAGGCTGCCTATTGGAGCACTGGAGCTGTGAATGGAGGAGCCCCAGAGGACTACAAGTACCACCAAAGTCCAAGATTTATAACATTCCTCATGCTCAGCCCAGCGGGTGATGTCACGCCAGACCCTCAATTTCCTTAATTTTCCAGCAGCCTGCTTCAGCTGCTGGAACTGCTGCAATAGCTGCAGCTGAAGTGCAGTGACATCTTTTCTAAACACTAAAATGAGAAAGAGGTGAAAAAAAGGACACTTAACCAAACTTGTTGCCATTTAAACACAACATTCACCAGACCATGGAGCTAGTCTGGAAAGTTTTCAAAACCTTCTATTATGACATGAAGTGTCCGACTGTTAAATCAATATTTGGAAATGTAATTTAAAGCTGGCAGAGGTTCGAGTCTTCATGTCAGATAGATAAAGAGGAGCCTATATATCACTGAGTGAGAAGTCCTTCTTCCTGCTCCAGTAGTTCAAGTTTGTAAGTAAAGGTTTACCATCATACAAAACTGCAGAAAGGTTACTACTACATCTGAGTAAATACAGTGAATCTATTTGTACTTTAACCATGAAAAACATAACATTCCCTTTGTCTGCCTCTAAAACATTTTAAATCTCCTTTCCCATGATATTTAAATGAGAAAATTTACCATCTGTCCTGGCTTCTACCAAGATGGCATTCAAATATTAAAGAGTCTTCATGGCTAGTATTTTGGAATTGTAACAAGCCTTAACATCAAAATCCAACTTTAAGTTCTGTTCATCACAGAGGCTAAAAAAAAAAAAAAAAAAAAAAAAAAAAAAGAAAAAGAACACTCTTGGTATCTAAGCAGCCTGAATTTTTAGTGTTGCTGCCAATGAACTGCACTCTTGAAGACTAATATTTAGTGGCCAAAATGATTTCTAATTGTTGCTGCCTCTGTACTCTTTTATGTCATGCTCATCACTTGACAACCTAGAAACAGCAAAGATATCTCAGCAACTAAAATATCCCAGATCCCCAAGAGGTTATTGCATCTAGTTAAAATTATCTTGTGAGTAATCCTAAGGAACATTATCTGAGAAAATTATAGTGTGATGTCAGTATCTGAAGAGGGGAAAAAAGACAAAACCATCATATTAGTCATTAGCTATGAGCAATCATCCACCTGAACCAGGTGTTTCCAAATGTGTTCTTGACTGGCTTGGGAGCCAGTCTTTTCTCAGACTCAAGTGTCAGAAGAGAAATTGGCTCTGAACTTCTAGTTCAGTCATGCAATACTAGCAAAGCCAACAGAGGACTACAGCCCACCTCTAGCATCTGAGGTAGCTAAAAGCCCATGTTTTGCTATTGGTAGCACCCAGGGCATCATAAAAAAGACTAAAGCTACACACCGTCAGGGCATGGGCAAGGGCTCCTGCTTCCTGGAGATGACTTCAGGTCATTCACAGGATACATTTTTGTTATGATTTGATTAGGTAGCAGCTGGGACTTGTCTCTGTTGCATGACATAATTTCTTGAAGGTGTAGTGCAGAAGCTTTACTGTGGGACCATATGGAGAGTCAGTTCTTGTTAAGTAATCTGCAGACTGTTCACCTAGCCTAAAGTATCTCCATGCAGAAAGGGAAGGATTAAATCTTGTAAGTTTGGGCCAAAAGGGGAAGAACAAAAAATGAACACCATCATACACTCCTACAATTTTTATCAAAACAAATATTAAAGGTTCAGAATTATGTGAATATTTTTTTACAGAAAAGTAAATTAGTTGGCTACGTTTTCTGTTTATTATTGCAAATAATTAATTCTGGCAGACAGTCGTAACTGATGGTGTCCCTTGAAACATACAAAGAATATAGAGACCTCAGAGCCACTACCATGGGCCAGTGGGTGAAGAGACTGAATCTGTCATGTGTGCTAGGGCTCTTTAACTTTTGAAAAGGGAAACCTCCATCTGACTTATATGGGTTTCTGCAAATCAGTGAAGATTTTGAAGAACTTCCTAAGCTTAAATAGTGAAGTTTTTCTAACTTTTCCTGCAAAGTCATAATCAGAAGTGTCTTAGCCAGTTTAGCCTGCAAGCAGTGTGCTTTTCCCTGTGCACCTCAGTGATATGAGCTCATGCAGGCTGAGATGTAAGACACTGATAAATTTTCATTACTGAGTGTCCCAGTAAGCAAACCACACTAAATCATCTATGAAAGTAGCTCTGCTTGCTCTAGTGCCCTCGCTCTACTGGCACCTCCTGTGCAACCTTCTTCCTCCCCAAGCAATGAGTCAATTTATCTCAGTCCTTAATGCTTAGTCCTTTCATCCCAAAGAAGAAGTAAAGGGACCCAGATGTAGGCAGATTCAGGTTATGGCTTAGCATTGCCTTTTTGACCTGACTGTATTGCTATATTCAAAGAAAACTTTGCGAAAGATCTCTTTGTTTTGCTTGTGTCTGAAGAATACACCAGAAAATTACTAACTGTGATGGGAGGACATTGGGGCTCTCAAAAGACAGAAAGTACACTTCCATTAAATATTCATGTTATTCTGCAGCATAGTAACCAGAGAGCAAAAGGGCAGAAAAACCCACAAAAACATATTTTTGTGTGTTCAGGGCCATGTTCTCCTATAGGATTTGTTGCCATAAAATACTGGGCCACAAAACAGACTGTATTTTGCAAGGAAGGCTGCAAGTTACCAAGAGAGTTAATTGGTGTATGCTGTTTTAATAAGACCTTCTGGGAAACAGATTTAATAGTGAAGTGCCAGTATCACATAATAAAATATGGTTTATAGAGGATATTATGATGTAAGATACAGTGTGTATAACAGGAAAGTATTTGCTGAACTTTCAAGGAACAATATCTAAATCTATTATGCTGGAAGCCTGGAAATGAGGCTGTGTGGCCGCAGTAGTTTAGTTAAAATGAAAACAAGGTAGCAATGTAGGTGGAAACCATCTGTCACAAGGGAATCAAGAGTTTTAATGTGAGAAGGTCACACAGAGACCTTCGTTTTAGAGAGGGAAATAAAAGGATCTAATGTATAGTTTGCTACAAGCACTCATCAAGCCGTTGTCTTTCTCCTTTTTACTTCCCAACCACAAGGCTTCCTGCAGGGGAGGTATAAGGTAAGTCATGTCATAGGGAATTTACACATGTGAACTTGGACCCCACTGTGTGGGGTCCGTGATCAAGGTGAAACAACAGAGCTTACCACATTTTTCACATGTAGGTTGTGAGGTCGAAATCCTTGGAGTCAGACCAAGTTATTGCCGCGAGTACTTCAGTGTCCCAACAAATAAGAACTTTGCAGATGCCATCAACGATGCTCTCGAGTCTTTGAGGTACGTTGCTAGACTCCTTGCAGTGTGGGGTTTCCTCTCTCAAGGACGAGTGTTTGAATTGACCATCAGTCTTGCTCTAGGGAAATTCTGAGGATTGTCTCCCAGGTGGGAAGCTGGGGACTGAGATTACTTTGTAGTACTGTCAGAGCAACATGACCAGAACAGAAATAGGCCCTTGCGTTATGACTGGAGGGAAAGATGTGCTCGTCTTTCCAAGTGTAGATTACAACACAGAAGAGACATCCTGACTTACGATTTTTAATATGCAGCATCAAACAACTTCAAGATCAGTACGTGAATATCTGTCCACTGACCTGCAAGAGCAGACTTTGAAATGCTTGGATTTAGACAGAGCTCCTGGGTGTTTGGAAGTTCTGAAATTCAACTCTGGTCACTTGTTTTATGAAACCAATGCTTTGGCTCCTTCTGCATTTCAGAACAACACAGGCACAAGGATTTTGGAGCAGGCGTTCATTTCGTACAAATATTAGAATAGAATAGAATAGAATAGAATAGAATAGAATAGAATAGAGTAGAATAGTTCAGTTGGAAAGGATCTACAATGATCATCTAGTGCAACTGATGGGAATATACCTCTCGGCCAGCTTCTATGAAAAACTTATACTTAACCTCCAGCTTTCTAGTTCCATCATCTCTCATCCAAATGTTAACAAGGGACACATTCATGTACTCTGTGAAATCAGGGAAGACTGCATTGCCATGTGCAGAACCAACGCCTTACCTTACTATAACTAAGCTTCCTCTTTTAAAACCATGCCAGTTCAGTAATTTACCGAATCCTGGGATGCACTTCTGATTTGCTACTTGAAAACTACCATAGTGATTTAAATCTGAATAATTTCATATTCAAATGTAGAGTGTTGTTTGTCCTTGAAATTAAACCTCCAAAGCAATGAGAGTGCTGCTGGAGATGTTACTCCCAGTTGCACACTGGGTCCTTCTCTAAAGATGCTCACAAATCAGTGCTTTTTTTACAGCACAGGGCTTAGGGAGAAACTGTCTCCAAACATGTGAAATGATTCAGCTTGTATTTTAAGAAAGTTATCTGCATGTGACATGGGGAGTTCATATGTGCCACAAGAGGCTTTCTGTAGCTTCTGCAACACTTTTAATTCAGTGAATAAAAAAGAGAATGGAAAACTGAATACAGACACTAGCTCTGACTTCTAGTGGAAACCCAGAACTACCATGGAAAGATTTTTGGTTGAGTATTGTTTGGTGATGGGTCAGAATATGCTTGAAGCTCCCTGCCTGGTTTCTGTGAAGCAAGGCGCACGAGGCTGCTCAGGACGGGTTGCAGCTCTGTAATTGTGAACATGAGTAAAGCCGAGGCACAAACTGTTAAAAACTCCAGTCCTTTGAGCTGCTTTTTTAGGTAGCTGGAGCCCATTGGAAAAGTTTCAATAGCTAATTCACCCCAAGTCACAAGGCTGGTTGCTGCTGCCTTTGGTGGAAAAAAAAGGGCAGGGACACAGCAGTGTCGGTGGGGCAGCTTGCAAGAGGTGAAAGCTGCTGATTTGAAGCAATCAAAAGATCCCTACCACCACAATGTCAGCAGCAAACACCGGCTACAGCCTGCTGAGAGCCAAAACCCTACAGACTGCGCTGGAGCTCCGGGAATTCAGGGCTCCAGTGTTCACTTACACACCAGCCCTCTTGAATTTCTGCCTGAGTTCCTTTTCTTTAAACTAAGTGCCCTGTCTGCAGCAAAGCAGGAGCGAGGAAAAAGGAACATTCGTGGACAAAATTAATAATCAGTTGTGGGTGTAAGTACTTCAGGGACGTAAAAAAACAGGGTAGAGAGTGAATGGCTTAAAAAAAAACACAGGTAAGTTTTCCTTATCCTTTCTCTCTTTCATCCTCTTTGTTTAGTTCTTTAAAATTTAGCAAACAATTTTCAGTGTTGCTTGGCCAGCCCGGAAGAAGTTAAGTCTCTGAAATGCCTTTATTGTAGGGGTATTTGTTTAGCACGATTTAGCATCTCTGGGTGGAAGAATCTTGGGCATGTTTCACTGCCATCTGCATCATTTGCAAGAGCTTCTGACTCTTGAAGCTGTTCAAAGGCTGGCAAAAGCACTGCATTTCCTTTCAACACCCCAACTAATTGAAAAAGCCCATTAGGTTGAGGCTGGCATCAGCTATATGTGGAAAAACAGCCTGTGGCAAGGACTCTCTGTTGCCTGGAGCAGTGCCTTGCTCAGTCGCCCTAATGGCAAGTATTAGTAGTTAATGAACTGCACTTATGCTCCCACCATTAGCAAACCTTGCAGGGAGTTCAGAGTAGAGAGAGTAAGCCCTTTATCGTGGCACTGTGGCCTAGGGGGTTAACCTGAGTTTGGGCACCAGAACATCCTGACCTATCTTAACCTCACCAGGGTGGAAGGGAGTTTTATCAATGCCCTTTGCAAGGGCAGGAGTACCTAACTCATCAGAGAGCCACTGAGCTCCTTTTGCAACCAAAGGAAATAATTCTTCAGGAATATTCTCCAGCCTTTTCAAAGAGGTGCTTTGCCATCATTATTTAGACCAAAGTATTCAAAACAAAGTCAAGCACCTGTTTTTGGCAAGTAAAACTAAAACCTCCCTTATGTATTTTCCACAACTATAATTTAAGGGCTGTTGTGATCTAACTGCCTTCCTAGAGAGGTGTCATGAAGCTTGCATGGTGCTTTCAGAGTGCGTTGATAAAATATAATCCCCTTTTTGGTATTGCAATCAATGCCGTCCAGATTTCTTCAGGAAGCTTTCCTTAGCCATTTCTGTTGAAAGCAGTGACGCAAGAAGACAGGTCTAACACAGTTAGAGAAACAGATTTATTCTCCAGTGCAAGCCATGATCAGAGATACCTAGTTTTCTTAGGAAACAGGCAAAAAATGGAAACAAAGTCAAACTCGATCTTACAAGCACTAGATATGCTGTACTCAATCCTGCAAACTCCTGAACATTCTGCATATCTGGAGCTTGTCCTGTTGAAGTCACATGCACGTTTGAAGGTTCATCCTTACAGCACTGAATCCTCCCTCAGAAATCTCATCACAGCCTAAATAAGACCCCTTGTTTTATGTAATAAATTCCTTTCTTAGCTTCCATCTTGATCAAAATGATCATATAGTCACAGGTGAGAAGACACAAAGCAGTCTAAGTAGCTAATTAATGCAGGCATGGCAGCAGAAGAAAACTGTTTCCATAGGTTCAGTGAGTGTGTATACAATGCAGAAGTTGCAAGCTAAATTTCAGAAATTAACTTATGCATAATAATGGTAGGAAGTAACATTTAGAGTGAAATTAGAGGGAGAGAAGGGCTGCTTCATTTGAATGATTTCAGAATCAACAAGAGTGAGGAAGAACACTGTTCTGCAGAGATGGTGGTGGAGAAATTTGCACCACAGCAGAGACCTTCATCTTCCTACAGGACTGCTCCTCTGAGGCCTTCAGCAAATTTACAAATGCAAATGACAAACCCTAACTCATTCCTTCAGTCCCTCACCTCTGATTTTCTGTCTTCTGTCTTACTCATTACACCAGACTGCTCGGGTGTCTTTAATTAAAGAAGCTGGATGTGTCAGGACATCACACAAAGTCTTTTTGTAGGGATCTTGATCTGGATGAGAGCATGTATTATGGATGGCACACCCTGTCACATATTAAGCACAATAGAAAAACACTGGGTTTGAACCTCATGAGAATAGATTTGTGATTTTGTCCACACAGCTGCTCTCAGGGAGCTTTACAGTGAACTGTAAAGTGGCCATGAAAATGTAATTAAGCACTGATGTGCGTGCAATCCCCACTAATTAGGCTGAGGGCATTCAGTGCAGAAATGTGTGATCAGCTAAACCTGTGTAGCTCTGAGATTACCTTAGTTTCCCTTTGGTCATATTCCTGAATAAAAACCCCACCTAAAATCTCACCCTAATTCATACCACTTGGGATTTTGCAAGGTCATGGAAGAGCCTGTCCTGAGCTGACCTTGGTGATTTGGAAGACCTCACACAAGAGGAAGCCAGAAGTGCCAAACTTTAATTAAAGCACATTTGACTGATAATTCCCACAATCCTTTTAATAAGGGCACTCGGCACAGAAATCAGTATTTCTTCTGGGTCTTTCTTTGTCAATAAAGGAAAAGCCGCCTTCCTAATTCAAGGAGGTAGCAGAGGGCTGCCATGCCAGCCTGTGTTTGCACATGACAGTCTCTACCTGGCACCTCTGATGGGAGTTTCAAGCAAGCCCAGGTGACTCTGGCCATGAATAATGAGCCCAGCCATGCAACAGCGGGTGGGAAAGCCCAGGCTGGGAGCAGAAAATGCTCCTCTGGGGTTTTGTGGCACTGCATGACGGTGAGGACACTAATGCCAGCAGCCAGGAAAAAAAAAAAAAGGCAGATGGGTGGTCCCCATGAGCATCAGCCTCTCACTCCTTCCCCCCTTGCCACCACCAGCAACGGCAGCGCTGAGATGGCTGCGGTGTACTATGAGCGCATCGATGTGGAAGGCCACCATTACGGCCCTTCGTCCCAGCAGAGGAAGAAAGCGGTGAAGGAGGTGGACAAAGTCTTGAGCAACATGATCACGCTCATCAAGGTGAGTGGCTTCCAAAAACCCATTTCCCAGGTGCTTTTGGAAAAGGTTTTTAAAAGTTCTTTTGGTGGCACTGCCCAGAGCCTATTTAATGTCTGTTAATTGTACGCATTGGCTGTAAACTTTTATTTGCTGAGAAATGGGGGCTGCTGAGGTCACGTGGAAGTCAAGGCAACATTCCCCTGATTTTTGTTTTTATCAATGGCATTATAATCTTCCTAGTGGATTATTGTACTGATAGCCCTGGGAAGCCATAAACCAATATCCGTGTTGCTCTGTTTATAACCTGTGTTGCTGGCTGGGCTTTACTGTGGGAGGACAAATCAAAACTGCTTGCTTCCTAATCAGACAATTAACTTTTATGGTGGGTTTTATGGTGCCATTCAGAACCCTGTACTTTAAACTTTGTTTTAAAAAAATATCATGTAAATGATTTTGCAGTCAGAGAAGGAGGATACCAAGTTTTTGGGTAAATGTCAAGTCTATTCATATTTCTGGCAAAGATAAATGCACATTGCAGATTTTTATGTGTTTCAGTGAAGAGAGGAATACGTATTTCCAATATAAAAGCTCTAATGCTAGGTGTTTGTGTTTGGGAGGGGAAGAGAGAAACACCCCTGCCAGAGGCGATACCGTGACAGAGTTGCTTTTCCCCAGCTATTTTGGACAGATGAAGAACAGTTGGATAAAGTCCTTTCTAAGACCAGCTGGGCTGTGGGACTGGAATGTAGCGCCTGGTTACTTAGCAGGAGGGTGGATCTATTCTGGAAAAATCTCTCTTTGGCACTAGCCTCTCAGACTCTTCCAGGGCAGCAAGTTAGAGTGGATGCCCACTATGATGGGTGGTAGAAAAGCATGTTGGAGGGCATCTGAACTGTGCTCCTTCTGGCCAACTTCCATTAAATCAGTAGAGGTCGAATGGGGATTAAAATTTTCCAGTGGGCACAGCCAGTGTGGAGCTCTTACTGGGCCATAACGGCTGTCATACCCTTGCTTCAACAGAACAAGGGCCTCCAGGACAACGTCAATGTCCTCCTCTTCTCCGATCATGGGATGACAGACATCTCTTGGGCAAACAAAGTGATCGAACTGAAAAAGTATATCAATATGAGTGATACCCTACAAATGAAGGACCGAGGTCCTGTTGTGAGCCTCTGGCCAGTTCCAGAGAAGCATGCGGATGTGAGTACAGCTTATTCATATTTATTTAGTTTTGTGTTTCCTCCCCCCGACCCCCACTTTTTTTTTAAAGGCCAATTGTGTCTTTTGTTTGCTTGTAACATCCAAATCTTTCTCTCAGAGAAGTGTGTAAAAGTCATCCCAAGGCTCTTATGGGGACACATACTGGGATTCTGTGACACTCTTGTGATGCTGGTATGTGGAGGAAAGTCACACCAGGCAAATTAAAAATCATGAGCTTTCACTGTTATTTGACACAGATACATGTTTTCAAAGTCCATTACTATGTGCTTCTGATAAACAGCTAAAATATTTTAGCTCAAAATCCATTTTTAGGATTTTATATATATATTAGTCAATTTATTGACACTCTAGCTGAGATTTTTCAAATGATTTGGAGAATGCGTTCATATTCCAGTAAACTCCCATAGAGTTTGAGGATTTAACACCATTAGACCAGAATTACAAATTTTTTTTTTTTTTTTACAATATTCTCCATTTATGAATTTTGATGAATAAGCATGTTGGATTGAATTGACCATAAAAACTCAATGCTAGAACTGCAGGATTTTGAGAGTAATGCAGCATCTGTAAGTAGTAGACTAGTACATTATAGTTTAACCAGAAACCAATGCTTTAAAAGTCATTATTGCTGTCCTCAAAATACAGAGCAGACATACAAAATGGGCAGTCCATGCTCCAGGTGAATAATTTTGTTTTCTATATTCTGTATTATTTCTATTTCTATGTTATATTTCAGTCAGTTCCAGTATATTGTAGCTTGTACTAGAGAGAGAATATTTATAATTTTGGCACCCAGCTGGACTCTTCAAGAATTGTATGGCTGTAATATTGTGAACATTTCAAATTAGTGCCAGTGTTGGAAGTTGTCTTAGAGGCATGTGTAAGCAATTCACAAGTTCCTGCAGGGCATCACAGCATTTATATATGTTATCCTTGGCCTTAACTTGAAGATCCCTATTTTTGTAGTCTAGACTCTCAAACAAGGGCAAGTATAAGTTGCAACTTGGGATTGCATCTAACAAAGTGCTTAAGCACAGGCTTCTCTCTCATTAAACAACCTAATATCCATAAGGAGAATAAAGTACAATGCCTTGCACCATGGTTTTGTTCTCTTCCTTCATTTCTTTTCAGGATTTCTTACTGGAGTACAAAGCAAAATAAAGTTGATTTTCTGTTTCCCAATAGCCAGATTCCTCTATTCTTAATTTGCTTTAAAAAGCCGTGCTTAGGAATTAGGTCATATCATAAGATAGCTGTTATCACCTTTAGGAGTTCTGAAGTACCAGAAGTACAGGTGAAACAGCAGGACCTGGACTAGGTCATGGGAGGGTCTGGCTGAGTCACACCATCACACCCTGGCGCCAACTCCACGGCGGCTTGTTGGCAATGCCAATCTCTTGCACACGTACACATCTGTACCCAGTCCACGTGGTGCCTTTGAGCGTCTTTCTCCACTTATTTTACTGTCTTCTCAGGTGGTTTGTTTTCTCCTGGTCTGTGTGGGTTGAGATACTTACATGCATACATTTGCGAGTATATATATATTATAAATATATGTAACACATGAATTCGTGTGTTTATGATGCAAGTTTTCAGAACTTCCTAAACCACATAAGCAGGTTTTGCACAGCTGTCATCTTTGGACAGCCAAAATCCCAGTTTGAATGTGTTGATGATTAGCCATTAATGGGGATTGGCCGTTTTACAAATTCAGGTGTATCCCTGTACCCGCAGGTGTGTATATGCTGTTTACAGCCATATGGTGTCCTAACATTTGTTTTCTTTGCAGATATATAAAAAATTGAAAGCTGTGGAACACATGGATGTTTATAACATACAGGATATTCCAGACAGGTTTTTCTACAAAAAGGGAAAATTTGTGTCTCCTCTAACTCTTGTGGCTGAGAAAGGATGGTTCATAGTAGAGGTAAAGTACAGAAGCAAAATACTTAGACATGAATGTGAAAAGGTGCCATATATGAAAACAGTAAGAAAAATGTACATTTCCATGCTGGGCTTTGGGTTAAAGTGTTACACTATTTACATGGGCTGACTACAAAACTAATGTCAAGTATTGCTGTGTGCTTAAAAGTGCCTAGAGGCGTGGCAGCTATGCTGAAGGTAGGCAAAGTTAAACAGTTGAGACAGCTCTTGTTTCAGCGTCACCATGAAACAGAAGGATTTTTTGTATTTCCCATTCCAGTTCTTTACTCCTCTTCCCCTTGCCAATCTATCTTCACCTCAGACTCAAGAAGAGTGTTTCCATTCGAGGTCTTACTATCCCTCCATTCAGCAGTACTTTATGGCAATTTTTCCTTCTGCCTGGCTTCCCACCCACCAGATTCTGCCCTAAAAATGCCCTGTTTCTACCAGGCCCTCCATTCTCAAAAGGGTCAGACTGGGGATTTACTCCTCAGATACCCAATGCTGACACTGAAGTCTGAGAGCTTGTAAACAGTGAATCAATTAGACTTGCACATGAAGGTATTTTTCATACCAGCTTATTTTGTTACTCTAAATTGTTGCTGTTGTTATTTTGCACTTGTATCCCTAGCAGAGCATCTCCACAATACAGGTATTACTGCACCTCACCACAGCTCAGAGGGTGAGGGAACTTACCTAAATGGGTAAACTGAGGAGCAGTACTCAGTGGTGTGCCCAAGGACGTACATGAAGTCACTAAGCTGGCAACAGAACCTGGGAATCCTTTTGTTTTGTTTTTTCAGTGTCCCAGCATAGTCATTGCCCATCACTGCCTTGCAGATTATTGTAACTCTGATGAACATCTTTTTTCATGACCCTCAGAGCTACTGCTCACCAGGCTTTGCTCAATACAGTCCACACCACCACATTTCTCACTAGCCAGCCTGGCTTTAGGATAATAATTTTTACAGCTGAATAAAAATGCATCTCTTTAAAACTACTGATTGCTTTTGAGTACAAATGGGTGAAGACCACACTTCTGGTTAAAAAAAAAAAAAAAATAAAAAACCCCCAGAGTTAAGATTTGGGCATCTAAAGTAGGAATCTGAAATATATTTGCCAAAATGGTTTTTAAAAATTACAATTAAACTCTTTGAAAAAGTTCGACGTAGAACATTTTTACATTTTCTAAAAAAAAAAATGCACTTAAAAAAAAATCATTGAAACTCTGACAAACCTTAATAACAGTGCAGCAAACACTGCTGCTGTGGTAATTATTTCTGTCTCTCTGCCCATTCCTTCCTATTGTTTCTGATTTTCAAGAATGTCCTCTCATTAATGCTGTCAGATTTTCCTTCTCCTTGGTACATTTTCATTATCTGTGAATGGGATGTGAAAATGGAAGTTTCTTGTCATAATTTTAAAGCAATAATTGAGCCTTCTATTATACTTCCTGCCCAAACTGCTGAAGAGATGTTCAGCTCTTCCTTGTCATGTTCGCAGGATGTTTTAACTCTATGCTGGTTAGTGGATAACTATAACCTGCTTGAAAAAGGGGATTTACACACAAACAAAAAACATATTTTTGAGAGCATATTTTTGAGAGACAAAGAGGGATGTACCCAGAAAACTGTTTTGTTAGTGGTTGGGTTTTCTTGTTTGTGGGGTTTTTTTTGGGTGGTTTTTTGGTTTTTTTTTGTTTTTTTTTTCCCAGCAAGGGACATGGTAACAAAAACTCAGCCAGCTTTTGATTAAAGCAGGATGAGAAGGGATTTCATGCACCTCTGGCTGTATCAAAGCTAGTGTGCTAGTATTACCTTGTTCCCTCCACATGAGTGAGTGATCCCCATCCTTGGACCAGAATTTCACCCAGCTGCTCTCCTGTGTGCAACAGCAACGTTAGCCCTCACGGCTGTGTGCTCACCCTCTACCCAGCCCAGGAAACTTTCCCAAGTTTTAGGAGACAGTTGCTGTGCAGCTTCTAAGCATGCACATACAAGGAAAGGTCTATCAGCAGCAGCCCCAGACATGCCTGCTTCATCCTTGAGGAGCAGTGCTAGCCGAGGCCTAGGCTGAGCATGAAAAATTAATGCTTTGGTTGAGTTCTCTGTCCCTTTTGGGCTCACCAAAGCAGACATGCTGGGGTGCTGCCAGTGGCCTGGCCCCAGAGAAGTCCCAGGGCTTTGCAGGGTTTGCTGTAAGGCAGAGCCTGAAGCTTCAGAAGGGCAGCACTGAGATGCTTGCACAGCCCTTTCCCTCAAGCTATTGCTGTTAATGGCTCCATTTTATGAGCTCTCACTTCAGCTGCACTTGTGAAATAAAGACTATTTTTTTTTTGACCCAACTAGCAGCAAAAAATAATAGAAATGACCGTGCCTTTGACTGCACATCTAGCTGCGAGTAGGTATCTCCTGGTGTCTACATGGGTGAAGTAAGATCACACTACCTCCTGTGTTTGACATGCCTCGGGAAGCAGCCGAGTCCATGACATCTGACAGGACCATGGAGGAGTCGAGCTTCAACAATGTCATGATACCACCAAAGCAGCACTGCAAATTAGATGTGATTTGGCTTGTCTGAGGCTGGTGCTAACAAATGCTGTACAGGTTGCATAATGGTGAGCAGCCCTGTGACAATTAGTCCCCAGGAACCACAGTAAGTGGAGCCAGAGCATAAGGAGATGCTATAGCAGGAAGATGGGAAGGAGTCTACTACTCCTTGGCTTGCTCTGAGTGCTGTCAGTGAAATAGATGGGGACAAGGAAAGAGATTTGTCAGCTAAAATCGTTTAGTAATCTGGTACATCTGCTGACTATTACATATGAAGAAACACAAGGGATGCTCCAGGGGTTCCCCTGGAAAACAGTCAGAAGAACTACACCTCATAGCCATAATCATTGCCATCCTCAGTGAAAACAAAAATCAGACAAAACAAATGTTCATTAAGGGAAAGGGATCCTCAGTCAATCTGCTTCACCATCTGCAGGGGCTGAGGCACCACTCACCTAGGGTGGGAATGTGGAAGACTGTTGGGGCATCTTCTGTGCTCCTATGACGGAGTGTGAAGCCCAGACCTGGCTGCTCTGTAGCTCCTTCTCTGTAACCATCAGAGAAATTAGTGCTGGGGGTGTAATGAATTGTCAGCTGATGTTCTCTGCCTAAATGAAATTCCTGCCGTAGTTTTGGGGATAGCTGGAGTGTCATGTCTGCTGACGTCTAGATGTGAGGAGCATGGGAGAAGAGACATTCGGGGAGAGGGTTGGTCCAGCATTTTGAGTAGCTCCCCAGGGACCACTGCTCCCAAGGGAGGGCAGGACATGGCACTATTGTGGATAGTCTGGTAAGAGCTGTGAGTACAGAAGAGAATAAAGTAAGGAGGGAATTTAAAAGTACAACTTAAGTGCAGTATGGACAAGGAGAACCAAGAATCACTAAAGCATGGATGCACAGAGCAGGGAGAGAAAACTGACAGTGGTCTATGCCAGGGAGAGGGGGACCATCTTAGGTCTGAGCCTGTGTTGCCTAGAAGGAGACTCATTGCTTTGATACTAATAAAAGCAGGGAGAAGAAATAATAATAATTAGAAAGTATATAGTAGGGTTGGTAGTTGTACTGTTTAGGCTGACTAGTCAAAGAGAGCAAAACCAGCTTCTTTTTCCATGCTGCCAATGGCACGCTGGGGAGAAGGCTGCACCAAGCCCGCGTGGTGCTGGGTGGGAGAGCAGCACTGCATGCAGCAGGAGAGGGACGCCACCGTCCTCACGTGTGCCACGCACGGCTGCGATGCTTCGTGCTCGCAGCAGAAACTGAGATGAGTGAGAGGCAGAAAGAATCTCGGCTGGGAGATGGCAACGCCGGGGTCACCTTCCTGGTGATGAGCCCCTGTGCACGTGCCAGCACGGCGTGGGGCCTGCCGGGGCGGGACAGCACGTGGAGACAGCACGGCACCCCACGTGCCGCCCGACAGGCGGGCTCTGACTGTACTGTGCTGTTGTCCCCCAGAGCAAGGACAAGCTGCCCTTCTGGGAGAACGGGACCGGGTGGAAGGAGGCCTGGCAGAACGGCTGGCACGGCTACGACAACGAGCTCATGGACATGAGAGGCTTCTTCCTTGCATTTGGGCCAGGTACAGTGCCGCTGCCCCTGCTGCCCTGCTTCCCCCACAGCCCCATGGGCCCTGCCCAGAGTCCCTCCAGCCCCTGGCACCTCAGAACCCTGATGTGGCAGTCTGTGGCACCCAAAATTACAAATAAATGGCAGGATTTCCTCACTGTGGCTCCATGGTGTGGAGGTTTCTAGCTCTGTATCTGCTTTGTAGCTGGAGAAACAGGCTACAGAGATGTGAAGGGATTGGGTCAGCTCCTCTCCAGTGTCCCAGTTCAGTAACTATCCCTTTGCCCTATTTTCCTAAACTTTTGCCTAAATTTTTAATTGTGTTTGAAACACATGAATTTTCCTTTCGTTGGTGGATTTGGACTCCCTAACACGGAGTACTTTCTTTGGAAGGTTGCAGCACACCTCACCCACCTGCCTGGTGTGCAGACACAAAACCCCTGGCTTTCAATTCATCAGGCCCTTTAACCACTGCTGAGCACCAAGCTGCAACTGCAGACAGGAGTGGAAGCCAAGCAGAATGTGCAATACAATTATTTCAGGCTATTAAATCAGTAAAAATTATTAAGTAAAGTACAGAAACTACTTTAATTTTTTTTTTTTTTTTTTTTGCTTTAGAAGTAAAAATAATCCAGACATTAATTTTTAATTTATTTTTTTTTTTCTCCTGAGCTATGTTGTCAATCGTACACAGCCCAACCTGCTGGGTAGGTCTCAGGAAAGCAGAGGAGCCCTTTCCCCTCAGCACCCCACATTTCAGTGGCTGAGCCCCAAGCCATAAGATGCCAACTCCTTGCTTTGCCTGTTTTCCCTGCAGATTTCCGATCCAACTTCCGAGCGCCTCCCATCAGATCCGTGGATGTTTACAACATCATGTGCAGCCTGGCAGGAGTACAGCCGCTGCCCAACAATGGCTCCTGGTCCAGGGTGGAGTGCATGCTCCGAAACACGGCCCCCTTGGCACCACTCCCCTCGTGGGGCAGCTGCACCCTGGCACTAGCTCTGCTCTCCGTGTCCGCCGAGCTGATCTCCTTACTGTGATCCCAGAACAATGTGGGTCAGTGTCACCAGCAACTCCATCTTTCTCTTTTTTTTTTTTTAAGTTCTTCATTTGAATAATAGCTTCATTAATAGAGTGCTGTCCCCCACTCCTCCATCGTGCTCCACAGGCGTGACTCTGACCCATCCGGCATTTACAACAGTTATGAAATGAAGACAGCTTTTGTCCTGCTCACAGCTATGAAAGTCGGTGCCACTACTCTACATTTACAACACTGGCAACGAGAGCAGAATCCTGGCCAGCTATCCACAAAATTTTCTGGTGTGTGCACCTGGAGATCTCTGAGCATCAAACACATCTTACCCCATCACCTTTAATGGAAAGGCTCAGCCTGGCTCCTGGTTCTGAGAAGCTCAGGGATGGAGACAGACCTCTGTGTGTTTAACTGGGTCATTTCTGTCACCAGCAGAGCCTCACCTTTTCCTTACAACACCAGCCAAGCCCTGTCTACTCTGACCCATTCTTCAAAGAGCCAAGCACTTTGCTGAGTGATTATAGTGCTGAGAGAGGTGTATCAGTGGGAGAGTGGTGAGAACATCCAACTTCTCTTATCCTTTCCTCCTTCATTTTCCCCAAAGTGAGCCCTGGCCCTGCACACCTCAAGGGCCAGGCTTCCCTTATGGACCACAGTGGGGAGGTGAAGGGCTGGGAAAGGGGAGAACGATAGAAATCCTCCACTTCCAAAACAGGAGGAAAGTAAAAAGGTATCTGGACACACAGGGATCAGGAGGAAGTAAGATGAGGCAGATGGGCATTTTACAGGCTCTCTGCTTTTCCTGGTGAAGATAATATCATCTGCTCAGGTTTTAAGGTTTTGGACACAATTGAGTTTCTGAAGGTTTTTCAGCACTTAATGCTTTTCTGCCAGCTCTTGCTCTCTGCACGTCTGACCAGTGAGCAGCACATTCCCTGATACTCTGCAGTATCAGGGAATGGATCTCCCACCCTCTCGGTTAACCCTAGTTAATATTTCCACCACAAGCTAGAAAGCCCAAAGTTGTAATGGCAAAGTCAAAGAGCAGGAGAGAATAGAGCTCTTGCTGGAGGTGCCTTCGGGAGTGCTCAGCAATTTTTCTGATATACCTCTGAACCAGGAGGTTTCAGTGATGAACTGTCTTTGGAAGGATTTAGGTCCCTTCCCATGCAAAATAAACCTCTAGGACCTACTGTTCCTATGGATCCAGAGTCAAGCACGATGTGTGTATGTGTGGTGCAGTGTGTTTAAGGGTGAATGATTACACCATGGAAAAAAAGAAAACAAACAAAACACCAAATTAAACTTGACAAAAGACTTCTGTAATAGCCATAAAGATTTATGTAATGTGTTTTTAAAGCTCAAGTGAACCATCAAATCAATTGGGGAAAAAAAAGGGAGAAAATCAGTCTTTGTTATTAGACTGTTGAGTATAAAAGGCAATTTAGTGCTTTCGAAGCATTTGCAGTAGCTGTAAAACAGGCACCAATTGTTTAGAGTTCCCTGTTGCTCTTTAATGGACCAGGCTCAATGAATTCACTGGAGCACATTTTTAAAGCAAAAAAAGAATATCAGTATGCGAGATAACCAAATGACTAAATTACCAAGTTTTGTTTGAAAATCAACAGGATATAGTCTGCTAATCCCTCCACAACCTGCCATTTTAACTCTTACAGAACAGAACCCAAGGTCCTCTCACAGAAGAAAAGGTCCTAAAAGTAAGGGTCTATTCAGATTCTCAATAATACAAGCAGAAGTTGGAAATAACAAATCAGGTCCATTGACTTATTTCAGGGACGGGTCATGATACATGAAACAGACATTGACCTTTGTGATTACTTTGTGCAATTCATTTTTGTCATTGTCCACACACAAATACTGCAGAGTAAATCTTCTAATTGCAATATGATTTGTTCGACCTTCATGAAAGCATTGTGTGTATGGTAATACACCTCAAAAGACACTTGATCTGTAAAACAGAAATTTTACAGTAGACCTACAAGAAGCTCATTAGCATCAGAACTGCAACTCATTAATTTTTTAGAATTTTCAAACTGAAAGAGGGTAGATTTAGACTAGATATTAGGAAGAAATTTTTTACTGTTGAGGGTGGAGAGACAGTGGAACAGGTCACCCAGAGAAGCTGTGGATTCCCCATCCTTGAAAGCATTCAAAGCCAGATTGGATGGGACTTTGAGAAACCTGATCTAATTGAAGGTGTCCTCGGCCATGGCAAAGGGGGGATTGGAACTAGATGACTCTTCTGCTGACCAACATAAAATGCTGTTGTCATTAATGGGCAGACCAGCAGCCAAACTCCTCCCTCCAGTACCACATCCCACACCAGAGATCCAAAGTGCCTGACAACCAGAGGGAGGAACAAATCAGTGCACTCACTCACTGCAAAGGATGTGCAAAAGGGATCAAGCTGGCCAAGGAACTATGTCATGGGAGATGGAATCAGCCAGGTGATGAGTCTAATTACATAGAATTTTCCCAGAGAGAGACTCATGATCTTGCTCCACCATCCTGGGAACTCCACTTGCCATGAAGAGTCAGGGAGCCCGTTCAAGAACCAGAACCCTCACACAGCTCATACACTGTGCAGACAGACCTCCCAACTCTACTGCAAGCGGAGTCAATTCTTAGGTAATTGGCCTCTTGCCCCATCTCCCAGTTAATGTGGCAGGCAGGGGCACCTGGTGGTGATCTCCTAGTCAGTTCCCACCCAAGGCTGGCCAGACCCCAGATGAAAACCAATCAGGAGGGTCTTTCTTGCCTGGTTGTGGACATCATCCATATGCCAACCCTCATTCAGGGCAAACCCTCAGCACTCCAATGAACTTTTAGATCTCTTTCTACCCAAACCATTCTATGATTCTGTGATTCATTCTAAGTGCATCTTTCTTCCTTAGAAATGTACCTCTGAATCACTTCACATTCTCATTCAAAAATCAAGTGTCTTGACTCTCGCCTATTTTTCTGTATACTATGCAATGAAGGTGGGTGTATTTAAAAACCTATTTCTGAATGATGTTTTTATACAATGACTGATTGTGAATGAGTGAATAATTCTAAGAATGGTGTTAGAAAAAACCCGCTTCTTTCTGTAAATACTGTAAGATTTAAAAAAAAAAAAAAAACAAAACCAAAACCAAACCATAAACCCTCTCCTGTAACACCTTGCCTTTCTTGTTTGATAGCTGCATCGAAGTGTGATAAACAGTGTTTGAAGCTTGTGCTGATTAATCATCAGGAAGATGAATGATAACATTGTTTAGAAATGGCAAAGTTGTCAGCATGTTAATTAGGGACATTAAATACATCACAGAAGATACTGTAGGTTGTATATGCAGTCCTTTTTTTCAAGATGTATTTCAATATTTAACCTTTTGTACATCCATCCAGGGACAAGTAATTCACACTAGCAAATGGATATGACAAGCCATTTTGCTCTCCTAAGAGAGGCAGGCCCTGGATGTTCTCTCCAGACCCACTTCTCCAAGCCCCCTGTGTTACCATCACATCTGCTGCTTGCACAGAAATCAGGTGCATTGTCACTGGTACCAGGGCTCTGTTGGTTTGGGTTTTCTGGAGCCCTCATGGTACACCACACTTACCAGCAAGGGATGGGACAAACGGCAAGGAAACCTAAAAAACCAACACCAAAGGCCTCATGGAGAAGAGGCCCTACTCACTTTAAGCTCCACAAACCAACAACAGTGTTCATGGAAGAGGATGATTTAATAGCAAAGCCTCTAAACCTACTCAGTGAAACTTTGTTTTCCTTAACTGACCACAGGGGCAGGGAGGGGATGATGGAGGAGAAGCAGTGCAGTTACACCAATGAGCCCTTTAATTCACAGCAGGACTCTCTCTGAACGGGAAGCTCTGCCAAGGTCTGCCCAGAGGTACTCCCCTTGTGTTCCATGAACATGGGTCCCACAAAGAGGAGAGTGTTGAGGGACTGCCTGCATGGGGACAGTGTGGGAGTCAGTCTTAGCCAGCTACCTCTAGTGGTGCCAAAAATGGCATTTTCCCACCTAAATAAGCCAAGCCTTTTTTTATTAGTGAACTTGCTGGCCATTTAAATGACATGACTAGCCAGGACTCAGCAGATGAGCCCTCCAGCATCCCTCAGAATGTAGACCTCATTGCCCACACAGGCTGCAGCCACAGGGAGACAAGTTCCCGTTGTCCCAGATGCTGGCCAGAGCCTTCCATGAGTACCAGGACTTCACAACTAAAAAGCAAATAAAAATATTTTGTGTTGCCAGCCACCTTCCTTGTCCCCTAACTGCTCAGCAGAAGTCAAAATATCTGTCAGATGTTAACTTGACACCTCAAGGGGAGATGTAGACCCAATGCACTCTGGAAAGTGAAAGGTATTAGAAAAGCTCCATATAACATTTCCCCCTGAAAAGCTGTGGCAGAGAGGGCAGGTGGCTGCAGATCCAATGCAAATTTTTTTAAGAAAACATGGCCTAATGAAGGGAAAGTTTGAAACCCATCATTTTAGCATAATGAGTCTTTAATGGATGTTTTGAAAGACAACTTTCACCTATATGGAAAAATGGTTTTTGTGTAGGTACTGAAACGTATTTATGTTAAGGGAAAGTTATTGTGGAGTGCTCAAAAATAAGAACATTTCAGAATCACAGTTGACTGAACAATAATCCTCAAGTTTCATACAAATATTTATAATTGTGTAGATTATTCTGATAAAATTTAATGAGATGGAAGTTGCTATCACCATGCAAACTGGTATAATGTTACCCCAAATGTGTCAAGTCATTATCAACTACACTGGTTTTGCTCTATTAGCCAAATTTTATCAGAAAATTGCCATAAGCTGCCAGGAGACCTGCCCTGGTCTCTCCCTAACCTGGCCTGGTGACCGTTTGACAGCTCCTCCAGTGTGAGGCAAATGCCTCAGACCCATACCAGCTCACCACAAGGACACCTCTTTCCACAGCTTCTACCACTTTCCTGGCTGGCTGGGAAGTAACCCACTGGGTGTGCAGAAGAGCTTCCACTTTGGGGTGGCAGATATCCAGTAGCAGCAATGCTGAAATAACAGTATTTTCTCTGTTGGCTGGGCAGGCTGAGGAAAGGAGGAGGCAGCTTGGCCCTCATTGGGGAAAGACCCTACAGGACCTGGAAGCTGAGATCTTGCCACATGCTGCTTTTATCATAGAATGTTTGGGGTTGGAAGGCACCTTTTAAAGGTCATCTAGTCCAACCCCCTGCACTGAGCAGGAATATCTTTAACTAGATTGGATTGCTCAGAGTCCCGTCCAACCTGGTCCAGAATGTTTCCAGGGATGGGGTTTCTACAACCTCTATGAGCAATCTGTGCCAGTGTTTCACAAGTCTCATTGTAAAAAAAGTCTTCCTTATATACCTAGTCTGAACCTCCCCCCCTTTTAGTTTAACCATTACCACTTGTCCTAATGCAACAGGCTCTGCTAAAAAGATTGTCCCCATCTTTCTTATAGGCCTCCTTTAAGTACTGAAAGGTCTTCCTGTAACCTTCTCTTCTCCAGGCTAAACAACTCCAACTCTCTCAGCCTGTCCTCATAGCAGAGGTCTTTGAGCCTTCTGATCAATTTTGAGGCCCTCCTCTGGACGTCTCCAACAGGTCCATGTCTTTCCTGTGCTGAGGACTCCAGAGCTGGACACAGTGCTCCCTGTGGGGTCTCACCAAGCAGAGCAGAGGGGTGGAATCGCCTCCCTCGACCTGCTGGCCACGCTGCTTTGGATGCAGCCCAGGATACAGTTGGCCTTCTGGGCTGCAAGCTCACATTGCCAGCTCATGTTCAACTTTTCATCCACCAGTGCCCCCAAGCCGTTCTCCACAGGGCTGCTCTTAATCCCTTCATCCCCCAGCCTGTACTGATACCAGGGATTGCCCCAAACAAGGTGCAGCACCTTGCACTTGCCCTTGTTGAACCTCATGAGGCTCACACAGGCCCACTTCTCAAGCTTGTTCAGGCCCTTCTTTTGTGGCCTTGTTTGCCCCTTTTTTTTGTGTTGACAACTAGCAAGACAGCAGCTTCAGGGTGTGCAGCCTCCCAAACAGTGGCAGGGTTTGCCAGGGCAGGAGGGAGAAGACCCCATTTGTGAACCAGGGTTGTCAGCAGGGACACCCCCAGAACCCCTGCGTGGTACTGGGGCTCCCCACGGCCACCCTCTGCTCCAGGGGGCAGGAAGCCTCAGCCTTCCTGCAAAAACTGGGGAGACTAAGTAGGCAGGACTGAGGTGGAAGAAGCTGCTAAATTTTAGGCAGGAGAGTTGTAGCGAGCAAAGTAAAAATCGGGACTTTTCTTTCACACTGCAGCTTTTTCTCTTTCTCCTCTTTACTTCTCTTTCTGTTACCTTTTGCTCTGTGGCTGATTCCTCTTCCCACACCACCGAGGCTGCCCCACAAACCTGCTGCTGCCACGCAGGCTCCTGAGTGAGCCTCCTGCCCGGACTTCACCAGGAGGATGGGTGGCCTCAGAAAGGTGTGGGTGTGCAGGTGGCCCTCAATGGTCCTTGACAGGAATCAGCTGGATACAATTCCAAATATACAGGACTCGGGCTACATCTAGAGCTGCTTTTGTTGTTATTGAAGTCTGGTTCCACTAGCGGGAAACAAAAATATGTGTGCAAAAGAAGGGAGCAGAGGGTGGCAGGGATGAGTGACACAACTCATTGCTCTGTTACTTGTTCTCACTCACAGCTTTGCTCTAGGTTGAATGCTGCACCCTCTGGTTAGGCTGTCCCAGCAGTGTGGCTCAGGACGGCTCTGAGCTTTCATCAGCTCAGGGGAACTCTGATTAGAGCAATAAAAGACAGCAAGGAAACAGTGAGGAGGGCTGAGGAGCATGGGCTGAGGTGGGGAAGATGTGGTGCCCACCTCCCATGTCAGCATGGATCAGGGCTTGGCTGAGATCCAGGGAGCTTGTTTCATTCCTCCCTTGGCAGCAGCAAATGAGACATTTTAATGTCAGGATTGCAGCAGCCTTCGGGAGCAAGGGCCACTGGTATGTGTATGGGAGCTGCTCTTGTGTCCCATGCCAGGGGGTCGTAGGCAGCTGGCCCCTAAATATCGTTATCCTCCATGGGGACCATGTGGGTATCTCCTGCATGATCACTTTTCTGTGGGAGTGGGCACTGAGAGCTCTTAAGCAACCTTCTGTTGTTCTTAAGAAATGAATAATATGTTAACACATGACTCAGCACTTACATACATATTGCTTGGTGAATATTAAAGAATCGTCTGCAGAGGTTGGCAGTGCTTCCATGCCAGAGAGAAAACAGGAAGCTGAGATGGCACTGGCAGCTGCAAAGGCAGGCTTGTGGGGCAGCAGCCACCACCCCCACCAAACCCCTGCCCAACCTGCCGCGTGCACCAGGCCGCCTTCGTGATGGCTCCTGGCCTTGTAAAGGTGTGTACCCGAGCCACGGGTCCAGAACAGGCTGGCTTAGCCTTTCGCCAGTGGTCCAATGTCCTGCTCACACTCCGGTGCTAAACAAACAGCACATGGGCAATCACCGTTTTGTGTCCCTGCAGGCCATGGCCATACAAACTGACTCAGGAGAGGTGTGCTGCTGGTTTCTGAGAGGAGCCTCCCACCCTCTACATGACCACTGGACAGAAGGATGCTCTGGCAAATTCAAAATCAACTTTTAAGAAGTGCTTATTTACCTGTCCATCCATCCATCCATCCACTACCTGTAAATCTCTTTCTCCCTTGCTACTCCTTCCATCTCTTCCCCATATTGGTGGAGCTTTTAGGAACAAAGATTTGTTTCTGTGTTTGCTAGAGTAGGTGGAACTGTGGATTTTAGCTTGCAGCTCACTGATTGTCCAGGAGGATCTGAGGGGTGGGAGAAGGATAAGCCATGTAGGGGGGGTGGGAGAGGGGTTTCACTGGCCAGCCACGTCCCGCACCTTACACGTCTCTGCTACAAGAGGGAGGGAAAGCACACCTTGTCTAACCATGGAGGGCCTCTCCAAGCATGGATATAATAAGGAAATCACTTTGGTCTTAAAATTAAGGTTTTAAAGCTGCCTTCCCATAGCAGCTGTGAAGGAGGACAAAAAAAAAAAAAAAAGCATAATTTTTCAGGTGGAGTTCAAGCAATTTATGAACTGGATTATACAACCTGCTTGATTACATTGTTGTGGGGGCTGGATAGGATGACCTGGAACATCCCCTCCTGCCTTAATTTCAATTGTTTTCTCATAAGAACAGTTTTGACCAAGAAAAATAACTTTTCTTTTCTCTCTAAAGAGAATAAACTTGAGAGCCCTGAGCTTTCTTTGCACTTCATACAGCCTCTTTCTACAAGAACAAATGGGATGAATAAACGCCAGGCCCACTGACAAGAAGATATGTAACATGGGTGATGTGGGGAGCTTCCCAGCAAAACCCTGACTCTGCTTCGTGCAGAAATAGCTGAACACAGCCTGTAAGGGCCCGGCGATTAATCATGCATTTGAAGAAATACAACACAGCCAAAGAAGCTGGGTTTTAAAAGCTTGCTGCTCCAGTTTGGACAGTGACAAATTACAGCCTGCACAAAAGCAGGTGTGGCTCTTGAAGAAGCCCTCTGAGGGCAATTAAAAATGGGAAAGCAGCTGGTAAGTATGCAGATGTGACAGCTAGAGCAGCTTAAGAAATTAATACGGAGGAGGAAGATGGAGGAATTAATGGTGTAGGTGCTGAGGCAAATGAAACGGGACCTGCTCTCCAAAAGGGGTTGCTCCACCGTGGGTGAAGTGCCTCGTCAGGTGGGATGGGAAAAGCTGTGACACACAGGTGTCTCTGCTGCCCTGGAGTGGAGCCCCACTGAAGGACCCAACCCAACCCTGCCAACTGCGGGAACTGCTGCCCTGCGCATCCCACAGCTTCCTCCAGTGCCTGGGTGAGAAATGCATTAGGAGATGTCTGAAGCTGATGGCCTGAGCACCTCTGAGAATACCTGTGGTAGCCCATGGTGGAAAAGGCAAGGGGCTGAGCCTGAGGGTGGGTTTTCCCAAATCAGCTCCAAGATCCAGGTCTGCTCCAATCCAGCAGGCAGTATCCAGCCAGGTTTCACATAGGGTGCTTCACCACTCCAAATCGTTTCACCACCTCCACTCTTTGCTGTTCTGAATCAATCAAGAAAATGGTTATTTTTCCCATTCAAAACATGTAAAATAACTCAGATACATGTCAAATTACAAAGGATTTGCAATTTAACATTAGGGTTACCACTCAGGAAGTGTTAGTGGATTTATAAATAGTGCCATAAAAACAAACTATGAATCAGTACAAGCCAGAGCTCCTCATCCTCTTTGGAGAAGGATTGCACCATGATTGTCATCACGATTTCTCCATGCTGTTCCTCCCACCTTTACTCCTACCCTGCCTCTCTCCACACACCCTGCAGGTGTGAAGCATCACTGGGACAGCGTTTTGTAGAAAATACCTGCTACCAAAGTGTAGGCTCATGGGCTTGTCCCATTTGCCTCATCAAAGTCTGTTCTTCCAAATTGATACAAGTCTCTTTCCCACAGTGAATTATATGGACAATTTCTCAGAAAATGCTGTTGACACAGATAGCTCGCTATAGATGACTTGTTTGGTTTTTCTCCCCCCTTGTCCATAGGAAAGGATTGTTTCCACTAGCATTAAGCTTTGATATATAATAGTCCTTCCAGGAGGCTGAGCACAACATAACATTTGAGGCTGCAGATGGCATGGCAGAGCAGACAAGATCTTCAACAGTTTCAGCCCCTAAATAAAAAGTGTCTAGTGAAGAGCTGCTCAGCCCTTTGCCTGTCTCTGTGAAGCTGAGTATTTAAGCCACTTCTTTCTTGAAAACGATATTTTCCTTGGCCCTATTTCCAGCCTGATGTCGATGAAGCATGGGAAATTTTCTAGGGAGTTGTCTTTCTGTGTTCAGCCCCCAGTAGCCTTGCTGTGGGTCACCAGCGTGGGTAGTGAGAGCCCTAGTAGTGTTGTCCTAGCCAGCACGCCAAATAATAATGCAGGAGGGCAGCTCCAGTGTGGGGAAGGGCCGTTCACAGGCCCTCTGTGCCTGGCCACAGGCAGCCACCACAGCACGGAGACCCTGCTTGGCCCAACAGTTTCCATATAAAAAAACGCATCCTGAGACTGAACAATTTCTCTTCTAATGAGCTCAGAATCCAGGGACTCAGCCAGGGAGGAATCATCTGGCCAGTAACAAACACAGCCTCAGAAAGCAGTCCTTGCCAAAAATCCTGCAAAAGTGGGAAAAAAGAGGGAAGCAGAGAGTGCCACGTATGCAGCCCGAGGCTGTACTGAGCACACAAACGGCAGCTGTGGGGCAGAGACCCTCTTAGCAAGTGTTCTCCTTCTGTTTGAAGGGATGGGAATGGGCTAATTTGGAGCTGATAGCAGGTAATGCAAAAGAAGGTGTAAGATGAACCTTATATAATGATCTGAAAATGATCATTCTGCATCCCCGCTCCAGTTCCCTGTGACAACCATGGCTGGAAACAGAGATGCCTCTGAGTGATGGTTACAAGGTTTCATATACTGGTGTGGTAAACAGAACTAGTGCCAAAACTTCTCTGCCTCCAAGAAGGGGCACGAGGAGGAGCAATTGTTCATTGCTTACCCATCTCTCTCCTGTAATCTGTTTTGTCTGGAGACTGCTGCCACATGCAAACATCTGGGATGCATCACAGACCTTGTCCTGCTGGAGACGTTTTTTTGCACACAAGCTTGGAGGCACTCCGTAAGCGTCTTTACAAGGGAACACACAGCAAGTTATTGCACATACAATAGGAACGGAGGGAAAGAAGGGAGAAGGTTTCATTCCAAGATGAGTGTGGGAGCCTTAAGGGTAAGCAAAACCTTCAGAAGCAGAAACCTCCTGCACACACATCCCGGGGGAAGACTGATGGGTTGAGATAAGCAACTATGACTTGTATTTTAGGGGGCTGCCTGGGCACATGAGAAGACCACCAGAAGCGCTGAACACCTCACCAGTTTGGCAAGGTATGCCTAGTTCCGACCTAGAGGGTGAAGGACAGCAAGTTGTTCTTCAAACCTGGAGTTAAACAGGAGCAAGAAGGGCTGTTGCACTTGGGCAGCAGAGAGGAGCATCCATGGCAGCAATGTTCAGGCAGGCCCTGCTGGGATCCCTCTCCATCCCTTCCCACAGGATTTCTTCCAGGATCCCACTCCACTTGCAAATGGGGCACATCCAGGGGAGCCAGCCCTGGCTGCCTTCATCATCTGCACTGTGTCCCAGCTCCTGGCTGGGCATTGCTCAGGGACACCAGACCCTTTACAGCACAATCACAGACATGCCAGAAAATCCCGTTGTTGGTTGCTCTTTGTTTTAGGTCTGTATAAACCGTGAAGGCAGGCATATGTGCTTCCCCACCTCAGGTGGCTTTAGGAGCCCAGGATCCTTCAACCTCCATGTAACACGAAAATTGTTTTCTTCTGTCTTGAGTTGACATCTTTCTTCTCAAACTGCTGGTCACAACAGTGATTCCCCTGCTTCTGAAATACAGCTTCACTCTCCTCTGACCTCTTTGAGTTTTCCTCTTTGTTTTAGTGAAGTCTCTCAAGTTTTTAAGCCCTGATACTCCAATTCCCTTGTCCTCCTTCTGGTGAAAGGCATCATCGCAGAGACCCCAGTCTGGAAGAAATATGGGCAGAAGCTGGTCACCTGCTGACTCATCTGTTCATGAAGACTCATGCCAGGGATGCACTAGTGTCTTCATTATCCATGGCACAAGGCAGCAGTCATGAGACACAGAATTCACACACTACACGTCAGTACAGTCCAGATAATATTTTCTTCTTTTTTACCAAAAGATAAATTCCAATAGTCTTCCTTTTTAGCCTGGCTCAGTCGCCCTATTCTGTCTTGAGGCTGAAGTTGGTGATCTTAACTGTTTGGACCTGATGATTAGTTAGCCCTGCTACTGATATAGTGTCAAAACAGCAGCTTCCTCCTCAGCAACATCCCAAGCAGCTAGTTTTCAGAAACACAACCCATTCTGAAGTCTGCAATGGTCTAAATATTTTAAGGCAATAGCCTTTTATTTATTTCTGGTTCAAGGAAAGTCCACTCATCTCCAGGCAGACCTTTTAAATGCAGCAAAAGAGCTTTTTAAAACTGCCACTCTCTAAGGCTTTAGCTTTCTGGGATGATTTATTTTTTTTTAACCTCTCTTGTCTTCAAAAATAAGTGGGTTTCTCATTTGTTTTTTTTTCTGTATAAGCTGTGATTTGGTGAAACTGTTACCTGCTGTCTAACAGAGAAGTAGGAGCAACATTCTCTCTCCATACTGGGTTATAGGTAATAATAAACTGTAACATGTGAAGGATCTACCTTTAAGGAGGAACAATAAATATATTGGCTGCCTTAAGACTAAGGACCCTTGACTTTCTTCATCATGAATTAATAATGGATCTCCAGGGTCCATTGGTGTCTACTCACAAATAAAACACTATAGTTGTTATTACTTTCTTCAGAATTAAGTGGGGAGGAGAAGAGAAGACAGGACACTAGGACTGCCCACGCTGCCAGGGAGGGCTCCAGGGGTTGCCAGCCTGCCAAACACAGGGGGATGTCAAGTGATGGCAGAGCAACAACAGAGCTGAGGAGCTTTATTTGGTTTCCCCTCCTACTGTGTGGGTTGGCCTTGTTCTTGCCCTCCATGGGACAAGGCAGGTGGCCTGGGCTCTGCTTGGGGTCCCTCTGTGGGCTCTGTTCCTCAGGCTGCATGCTCAGAAGCATGTTAAACTTTCATGTTAAACTTCAGCAGCTGGATGACAAATAGGACTTCTCTGGAAGGTTCACTTTGGGCTTGAGCCAGAGACAAGCTGGAAAGAGAAGAACCTCTCCCCACACGGCCTCCCCGTGCTGGGGGTGAGTGGCAGCAGAGGGCTGGGGCCCCACAGTGTGACAGGGAGGGAGCCCATACCTGGGGCTGGGTTCAAGGTGACGGTGCTGGGCTGAGCGATCGGCTGCAAGGAGCAGCAGGGTGGAGGGAGGACGGGGGTCTGGCCACAGAGGCAGGGGCAGCGTTCTCCCCCCCAGCAGGAAGGCCAACACCCTTCTCTGCTCTCCTTGTCCCGGTCGCTGCCCACAATCCTAAGGCACACTCTGGGGTTTGCGCTTCCAAGTCCTCAAATTTGCAACCTTGACGGCTGCTCCTGGCAGTCACTGCCCGCTGGCACCTGTGCAGCGGTGTGCTCGTGCTGGATTCCACAGCTATGCAGCAACAGCAGGCTCCAGTTCTGCGCGTCACCGCACATTCAGATCCCTTCAATGCACAACTGCCCTGCAAAATTAATTTGCCTAGGTCCTTATTTTCCAAGCGCCCAGCCAGTA
>NW_008604772.1:0-18058 GCF_000691845.1 Merops nubicus
AAAACTGGCGCGGACACTGCTCTCAGTTTCTTTTTCTTCACCTGCCCAAGGAAGCTTTTTCCTTCTCCTGCGCCTGCTCAGGCCTCTCCGGTCTGGCTCACGGATCCCCGGCCTGCTCACCGGATCTCCAGCCTGCCCGCCGCCTCGCTGCTGCTCCACCGCCCACCCCCGAAGCTGAGATGGCTCCAGCCCGACGGCGCGCTGCGGGCCCGTGGTGGTAACTGCTCTGGTGAAGCTCTACCGACCGCCTGCTTGATTTCTGCCTTTTATTTTCACTCTGTCCTATCGCTACTCTTTTCTAACATTTTTCTCGTTTTGTAATAAGAAACTGTATTGGGTATACGGCATTTGACCTCGTTTGTGTCTTAATCTCGCCTCTTGGGATCATATGGAAACCTCCCTCGACATCGGATCGGGACAGTATGCCCAGAGAAACTAGAAGAGAGGGAAAGTGTAAAGATGACTTAAAGCCAACTTTGTGTAGTCATGGTTGTATTTGGCTTCAAGAAGAGTTCTCTTTCCCATTCAGATCTTATTTTGTTTTTACCTTCAGTTACGATCTGTGAATGAGAGCTTCCTTGGAGTAGACATGGTGTCAGTGTCAAATCATTGGACCCAACTCAGGGTCCTTTGTTAGGCAGAGAAAAGTAAGACCGTCTTTCTTCAGAAGCATTTTGAACCTGCTTATAGGTAGCTTCTAATGAGCTGTGTTTAAAATGAGTTGCAAGTGACACATAATTCATCTAAATTTAACTTCATGCTTCACAAAAGAACAATTCTGAAAAGGAAAATATGGTAAGAAATTGAATTAGATTTCCCAGTGTTGAAAGCTGATGAACAGCAGCTTAATGCGGTAAGCCTGATAATGAGGATGGAGTGCAGTGTTAGGAAGGCCTTGACATTGAAGGGAAAAACATGATTCTCCGGGACCGTGAGGCTGCGAACAAACGATCTGTATTCAAAGGCAACTATAGAGCAAACATTAATTGAACTTTAATGGAATAATCTCAGGGGGAAGGTTATTTTCATGCAGCTGAACATTTTTCTTATTAGCATAACACATGGTCACTTTTGCAAGAAGCATAATAATGTTGTTCATCATCCACTTGTTCTGCATAAAGGTTAAGTCTCCTTGCAAGCAGAGTCAAATAAACTAGTTTACTACCCACTTTGGAATGCAGTTTTCCCTGTGATGAGGCCATATTCAAGTTCTAGGTGCTGCTTCGATGCCAGTGGAAGCTACACTTTTTTTTTTTAATATTTAAAGAAAGCGTAGTGTTAGGGCTTTGCATTAGCTACCTTTGGAGATCAGACTTCCTTATGAAATGTCTGTGTGTACTCATCTTAATGAATTCCTTGCAAGATAAATGAGATCCTTACTCTGTATGGAAAGTGATTTGGTCCTGAAAATTTCCAAGCTGGGTATACGAAGTGAGGAGTTCTTCTGTTCTGAATGGATCAGTGGTGGCACACACTGGCTTATTAAAGATGCCTGTAAGGTGAGGCTCTATTTAGATGATTTCTGAGTCCCAGTGATTGCCAAGTTTGGGCAGGGCTGGTTAGTTATAATTTCAGTATGTTGAGGTCCATAGCTCTGGTAATAGACCATAGATTGCACTGGAAGTCAGATTGCAGGGAGCTGGTCACTGCTTGATTCTCCCGTTAGTTATGAATGGTTGTAGCCTTTGGGAACAGTTTCCCTTTGTGCTGGTTCAGCTGTGCTATCTTCCTCATTTGTGAGAAAGAGGTGGAATGGCTTTACAGGCTTCCTATGGTCTGCTGTAGGCATAGTCTCAGTCATAGAATTAGAATACTGTTGTTGAGTTGCAAGTTAAATAAGGAATCAGTGAGCAGGAAAATCACTGAAGATGGATAATATATCCTAGCTGATATCTGGGCCCCAGATGAAAACACCCTTTGAAATTGTTGCAGTGAAGTTCTAAGAATATTCTTTGAATGATCTGTGATGCAAGTCTATTACCTTCAGGATTTTTTAAAGAATTTTATATAACAGGTAGAGGCATAAGTTGTTGTAGTAGTCCGTGCTTTCCACATGGTCCAGTGTTTGTTTCCATCTGTTCTCAGAGTCACTGCTACGAGCACACTTTCTGCCTTCTTCATACAGAACTTCTGCTTAGCTCTACTCTTTCGCTCCTGCACTAGTAGCTGCCATTTATACAACTATTAAAACTAAACCCAGTTTTATAAAAGTTGTGGTTATACACAGCATAAACACAAACTATGAGTTTAAGCTTGATTTCTGGTCTGCTTTCTCTATGCAAATATTTTAGTTTGCCATGAGAACACTGTATTTTCTTACCCGGACCTGCCATAGGCCTCTTCCAAAAATGTTGTACACTTGTTCTAGTAGGAGGCTGGATTATCTAGTGATAAGAGGAGGAGACTAAATGTGGATGGCATCAGATAAATATCTTGCCTTTGGTCAGTATCTCTGAAATGGTTCTACCGATGTTCCCTCATCATGGGAACACTGAATTTTCAGGACTGATCCTGCTAGGTCATGAGTTCCCCAGCTCCTGCTGAGTCTACTCACTGAAACACTGAGTCACTTGGAGATGCTTAGGACTCTGGTGACTCTGATAATCAGCAGTAAGGACATGTACAGCACACTTCATTACTCATTATTTTGGGAACAATAACATATAAATATGTATTTGTTGCAAATGTAGCCTGGGACTAATTCATTTGTGAATTCCTTGAATTATAGCTGGTCATGTTGTATTCAGTTTTTGCGTGTAGAAAGAACCCACTGTGATTCAAATAGAAATCAGCAAGATTTGTGCTCCTAACTTGGAAGCTTTCATAAATCTTATGCAGAAAGTCTATTTCCCATTCTTTTCTCTTAATACTGTAAATCATGGTTAAACTCGCCCAGTGTACAGCTTTGTATCTTGAAGTGGTGAAAACTGTACGGTCAGGGTTCTTGCAATTTTATTATGAACCTCACAATACTGGTTTTTTTTTTTTTTTTTTCTCCTTGAAAGCTCTAGTGTTTAGGGTGCTTAGATCTTCATTAAAAAAAAGTCATTTCTGACCTTTGCAATAGAGATGAAAATCCAAAGATCTCAAATAACACAATCTGAATGCATGATTAAAATGTACTTAAATATGTAAAAATGGATTTATGTAGCTTGTTATTTGCTGGACTAAAGCCTTACGAGTAACACCGAGTCATTGCACGGTGGGCTTAAGACTGAAAAATCTGTCTTGGTATTGCTTGCAAGTAGAGAGTGCATGAGAGCATGCAAGTAGACAGTGTTCAGTGTCTGGAACGGGAAAGTGCTTATTTTGTGTTTTTTTAAGATTTTATAACAATCATTTTAACAAAGACATGCAGAACAGTGGAAGCAAACTGTGAATACTTGCTAAATTTTTCTGTAATGTGAACTTTATAGTTTGTCACTCATGGAGAAGTTATACAAATCTATACTCCATCATTAGTTACTCAGCAGTCTACTGTGATAAGCTGAATAACTTCACAGGTTAAAATCAAATGTCTCTACTATATCTAGTAATGATTAGATACTATATACTGCTAACATTCAAACTGCTTCTAAAACATGAGATGATTACTAGGCCTTGCTTGGTTTACTTATGCTGGGTTATTCTCCTTGAGGACTTGGAATATTGTTTATCCTGTTGTTGTTCAGAATTCAATCAGATGATGACAGGAGGGATAATTTAAAGTCAGTTTGGGGTTCTTTTAAAACTATTGAGGAGATGACTAACAATGTTTAGGTTTGATTTATAGCTGGAGATGGTGCAAAACTTCACTTGAATTGTGAAGCAAAGTCTGTATTTTGTTACAAATACCAGCCAGTATAAAAGAAGAATTTAAAACTTCTACCAGCAATAAAGATGTCATCCAAAATTGCCTCATCTATCAGGTATGTAGTCAAAAAAAGGTGAACACTTCAGCTACTCTTGATTTTAGGGCCTATGTTTTATCTGCCAGTTTTTAAATGGCTGGAATAGTTTCCTGATGGAAACAGCTGAAGCTTTGCAGTTTCTTTCCATATGAAGACAAGCAAAGCATTCATGCAACCTTGTCCTGCTTATTGTGTTCTAAGATTTAGAGGGACCGCAGGATTTTACAGGAGTTTCTCCTAGTTTTTTACTTACTGGCTGATGCTCCAAGTGACTAATGTGTTTTAATGACAGCAGAAGAAACTACAATGTCTGTTACCTTGCTAGCCTCCGGGAAGCATACTGAGTGGCCCACAGTTTGTTTCGAATTTATATAAATACTGAAAATAACCTCTGTGGGGTTGTACTATGTATTGTACTAATTGTTCTGCTCAAATTAAAGTTAGAGGTTGCTGCTTGAGTACCTGTTCAATTACTGCAGTTATCTGTCTGTATATATGTAAGGAAATGCATCTCTGTAGGAGTTGTTGGGCATGGTTCAAGGTAAAAGAATCAGCCTTCCAGGGAGGAGATGCTCATTAACACACATCCTTGGGCACGATAATGTTTTGTAATCACTGTTTACGTTGTGTTTTTTTTTTTCAGAATAACCATAGCTAGCAAAAGTGTCTTATCAGCAAAGGTTATTCATAATGGTGCTAGACTGGAAGCAGACCTGCAGTAGGGAATCCTCTAAAGAGGACTACAATGAGACAAATAGGCTCTTCTACTAACAGCAGGAAAAGAGACTCCTAATTTTTCTTCTTTTAAAAGCCAGAGGCTTTTAGAAGATGCAAGGCTTCTGTATCTTCATTTTAAGTGATTGATATCAGAGTAAGCACACAGTAATCTTAACATATTACTCAGGGGTAACATACTGTGTCTGTTGACAGAAAGGCGAAATCATACACTGGAAATTTGCAAGTGAAATACTGAAACCAAATGGATTTGTGTAAGAAGTAATGAGCTTTTTTCTTGTCAAACTCACTCCTAATTATAATCCCAGCAAGACAATAAGAGACTAGACTCGGCAGGTGTGTTTTAGCTAATGGAAATTACTAGTCTGCACATTCAGGGAAGGAAAGAATTTGCTTTGGATGCTTCAATAGAGGAATATAAAGCGAGGATTACATCAGAGGTGCTTGGTGGTCTCATGAACCCAAGTCACTTAGTATAACTTGCTCGGTCTTTCCCCTGTGTTGTGACTGTCTTCGCATTGCTCTTTTTTAAGATTTAAGGCTCTGCATTACAACAAGTTGTAACAAGTTTAGATGACTTTTCCTGTATTAGAACACTGGATTCCCTTAAGAGGACACAAGTAAGCTGCATATCGCCACTATGGCATCAGGAATCTTAGTTAGCCTTACTAAACAACTTCAGGACACACTTTGTTACTGGCAGGTTCTGAAAACCATAAACATGATGTTTTACTTTGGCAGCCTTTTTACAGGATTCATTACAGTATTCTGACTAGAAATTCCAGTAGCCATGTGGTGTTCATTCTTTGCTTTATTTCCTTACTGTTACTGTCTTGCACTACTTGAATGTTCGGTGTATCATGACTACTGTTAGTGACATCTCTAATTTGTTTTTTTCAAGCAGTTCTTATTGCTATATATTAGATTTAGTTTCAGCTTATGTTGAAACTGAAAATGCTGACTACAAAATCAATCTCTGACAGTGTATGACTTTGGAGACTGGGTAATGCAGCCTTTGTCCTGGTTCTTACAAAAATCGATAGAAAGCCCTGAGAACACTTAATTCAGAACTGGACTGCGCCTGTATACACTTGTCGTTGAATAATCTAAATTCTTTCTATCTAAAACAAGGTAAAATTATGCAATCCTTTCACTCATTCAAGTATTGCTAACAAAATCTAGTACCTTTTGGCACTTGGAAGTGATGGGCAAATTTGTTCTAATTATGCAATCATTGGAAAGGTAAAAAATACAAATAATTATTTTTATTCAATAAAAGAATAGATTAATTGTGGCATAATTATTTTTTCCAGGAATTACCTAGCATTATCTAAACTTCATATGCTGCCCAGTAAAACATGGATTTTACTTGTAAAGAATCCCTGTTATCTCAGGTGAATTTTTTTTTTTTATTGCTTCTAATTGGATGTGTAAAGTCAGCTATAAAACTCCAATTAATTTCAGGGTGTTTTAGCCTGTCTGGCTAATTTATGGGTGTCTCTGGCCTGTAATATCATGATGACAAAGATCATTACATACACTTCTGTCAATAACTGGTACATAATATTCCTTCTCCCTTGATATTGTGAATGCAGACCCACAACACTTTGGGGTGTCTAGTGGTAACAGTTACCTGTGTTCTGCATTCTGCAGTAGTAAATTGTTTCTCCTTATCTGAGGCACAGGTAAAATATTCTCAGTACAGGTCTGCTGAGTAAAGAAGGCAACAGAAGAGCGAGTAGGCAAGTGAACAGATCAGTGCAAAACTTGTTGGCTAAGTAGTTCCTATTGTCATGATTAAAGAAGAATCCTGATATGGAAGAACAGCTGAAAAGAGCAGAGAGTAGTAGTGTTGTACTCTGCCAAAGAAGGTACTATTTCAAAGAGCAAGGGATAAAATTTTTTAAGGAAAAGGGAAAAACAAAGGGAATGACTTGGTGAGGCAAAAATGGATGAAAAGATGAGATCTTCAGGAAAAAAAAAATTAAGTAAACACAGATTTTAGGAGGGAGCCTGTGGATCAGGAGTCCAAAGGCAAGAGTAATTAGTAAATGTCCACCCTCTTCAGGAAAGAAATAGAAGTCCAGCAACTGAAATCTGCACTTGTTTCCTGGGTTAGGGAGAGCTCTGCCAAACAGGGACTGCTCTTTTGCAAGATGACTTGGGAATAGCAGTGTTGTGCAGCTGTGCAGGTATTTTTGCTGAAAATAGATTTTAAAGAGGAATGCATCAATGAACCTCCTGCACTGTACATTGCAGGTCTCAAAGAGCAGCACATAATGTCCTTGTGCTTGCCCCCACTATCTCTGCAGCTGGCACTTTGCTTTGAGAGATGTTCCCTGCTCTCCTGAGGGTGAGGGACCCTGTGCAATATGTTCTTCTCATGGTGGTCTCATGCAACTTCTCAGAAGTTGTGCTTAAAATGGAAAATACACCAGGCACTTTGTGTGCCTTGCCCTAAGCAAGGTCTGTTTTCCCCCACTGATGCTTCTTCCTGCTGTTTCTGCTACACCATTATGTGAAATGTGTAACTCCTTTCCACAGATAGAGCTGCTAAAATACAGGACAGGAGCTGAGTCCCTGCTTCCAGCCATCTTCCTTGCTTTTCATCAACAGTAGTTGCAAACAGAATTGCGTAAAGAAACCAACTGTTTGTCTTCCTACAGTGTGTTTGGTTATTTTAGATTTTAGATCTGATGTTCCTTCTGGAAAACTGAATGCTGATTTCTGGGGAAAAGCAGAACAAATGTTTGCCTTCTATGCTTGTATGTCTAGACTAGATTTTGATGAAATAGACATAACTTTGGAAAAATTATCAAAAGAACATTTTCATAGTACTTCTTTGATCCCAATGTAAAATAATTCAGGCTGGGTTGTCCTGGCCATGTCTAGTCCTACAGCCTTTGTACATGCCTCTGAAACCTTCAAAAGGTCTTAGCTTTTTTTCCTTTTCTGTAACTTCCATTTCTAATATCTCTTATCTAACATTCCCACTTTTGATTTCTTTGCTTGATGCTGCCCTCAGTTCTGGGAGATCTTTCTTCAATGTAATCATGTTTTCCTGACTGAATAATATTCTATTGGAAAATTGGAAAACAGGAGCTAAATGTGGGAGTTTCTCAGTACCTGTTAGCGAGATTTGGCAGTGTGCAGCAGAGTATGCCAAGACCTGCTGTTATCACAACTGCTAGATTTAACTTTACCTTTTATTTTTTTTAAGATACAGATCAAGGTGAGACACTTGTAATCAAATGACATAGCATTCCAAAACTGTTCCTTCATCTGCAGATCAATCCCTTCTAGACAGTCCCCCTGGGATTTATCATACTAGTTCTTCAGTGGTGCTGGAAAGCTTTTGACTACAACATCTTGATATTGCCAGAATGAGCAGTGGATTCTTGAAAATAAGTGTACTTTGCATCCAGAAGCATCCTCCTTCTCAGATGAGTCATATGATTGAGCCTCTCTAAGCACCAAGTGGGAAACGGAACAAAGGAAATAATTATCATTTTATAAATCTTGAAAGAACTACCAAAAAGCCTTTGTAGTTTTTTTCTCTCAGTCTTTTGTGATGATCTCTTATGCATGACATTTTGACAACAATGATAGATTATAAATTCATATGCAGGTTAAAGAAAACTAGCAGAGTTTGGACAGGCTTGACAAATCTCTTCTGCATAAGCATGTACAGCTGAAGTGAATGATAGTCTGAAGCTTACACCACTCAGTATGGGTAGTTACAGACATGTGTGTATCTGTAGACACATGTGTCCTCTACTAAGCAGATCCCTGCAGAAACAGTCTGCTCTCCAGAGGTCCAGGGTAGGGAGCTTGCTGGGTGTCTTCCCTGATGCCTTAATGAGCTTGAACTCCACCATTTCATGGTCACTGCAGCCACAGCTGCTCTTGAGCTTCACACTCCCCACCAGCCTCACTTTGTTGATGAGAAAAAGGTCCAGCATAGCACCTCTCCTGGTTGTCAGAAATAAGTTGTCATCAATGCGTTTCAGGAACCTTCTAGATTGCTTAGGCCCTACTGTGTTATCCCTCCAACAGATATCAGGGTGGTTGATGTTCCCTGTGAGGACCAGGGCTTCAGTATGTGGGGATGCTCCTGTCTGTTGACAGAGGGCCTCACCTGCTCAGCCTTCCTGTTAGGGTGGCTTGTAGCAGACCCTACTATAATGTCACCTGTCCATGCCTTCCCTTTAATCCTGACCCATAAGCTCCAGGTTGCCTCCTTAGCTACACCCAGGCGGAGCTCCATGCACTCCAGCTGGCCACTGACATGGAGGGTGACCCATAGTCGCCTCCTCCCTTCCCTTGCCTGTCCTTCCCAAAGAGCCTGTATCCTTCCATTCAAACATCCCAGTCATAGAAGCCATGTCACCGTATGTCCATGATGCCAGTAGGATCATAGCCCTGCAGGTGTGTGCACATCACAGCAGGCTTCATGTGCTGTGCATTATTTAAAAGTTGTTGACTGTGGTCTAGTGTCAAAGCAAGGTGCAGCTTGGCTCTGCCTCTGAAGGGACAGCAAGTTCTTCATCTAAAACGTTAGACTGCCACTGAGTTCCCCAGCTGCATCACCTGAGAACATGACTGGTATCTGTTGTGTGCTGGCTGAGCTCACTTAAAAAGCTACTTCAGAAAAGGCTGCCATGCATTGGAAGCCTGCAGGGAGCAGAAGGAGTTGGAGCCTTATCTACCTGAATTATTACATCAGATACTGAAACCCTGGTCTGCTGTGTAAGAGCTCATTTTAAAGGAAAGCACCTGGCTATACTACGAATGTAATTTTTCCCCATTCTTCACCATTTCTGCAATTTGGTCCCTTGATGTATTAGAGCCCTTTGTAACAGCCCAAAGAAGGACACGTTTCCTGTGTTCAAGTTCATTGCAGGAAGCAGAAGGGATCACGTTCACAGGAGAGTGGATTGCCTACACAGGACATCTACCTACGGACATCAGAATAGGAGCTGTGCTCTGGATGCTTACAGGGTGCATGACAGGATAATCTGCAAGTGCAAACCAGATTAAGATGCATATAAACACAGAAAGTTCTAAATGACAACTTGGAAGGAGACTTTATATTAATTTGGGGTAAAACAATGCATTAGTAGATAGTTTGTGACTTCTCTGCCTACTTCAGCCTATAATATGTTTAGATAGGAATCTTTCTGTTATTTCAAATGGCTAGAATGAAAATCAAATCCAGGAACTGTGATGTGAAGGTGGGGCACAACTCTGACAGATCAGCTGATGTATCCCCACTGAAGAGCTGACCATTTTGATGAAAGGCTTTAATTTACAGTACAGTAACTAATCACCCTTAGAAGGCTCAATGCATTAATACAAACATAAAGTATTTTTCTTCCTCAAAATCAATACTTGGTATTTTCAGTATTAGCCAGAGTAATATGTACAGATGCAGCAAATCCTACTGACCTAAACATGGAGGGTTTGAATACTTCATGTATTTCTGGTCTATTGACAGGCCTTTAATTTGTGGTGACACTTAAGGTCTTGTGTTCTAAATTCTTTCTAAAATCTGCCATCTAGAGTAGCTGCCAAGAACTGCAAATTCTGGTCATAAGCATTTTGAAAAATGTATTATTCCTGGGGTTTAAATTTGAAACAATTTTTAGAGAACCTGGTCTAAGGTAGTTTTATTAACTAAATTGTCATGCCATGAGGGAAAAAAAATGTGGTTCAATGTGTGAAACGATAAGCTTAATGTGACTAGTATGCCTTTTCTGAAACATGATGTGAATAAAAGTCTTAACATCTATTTATTTCTGAGGTTTTGGAGGCACATAATGAATAGAAAAGTAATATCATCATTCACTATTTATTTGTTTCTCACCACTTCTTCATACTCCATAGCAGATCAGCATTTAGTTTTTTCTGAAATTGAGACTGTTATCTTGGCTCTAATACAAATGGATTTAGAGCTTCCAGTCTGCATTAACAGGAGAGATAATTGAAGAGATGTGGGTGGGTTTTATGGCAGGAAATTGAGTTGAATTGCTTTTCTACAGTTTTCCCTATCTTCTTGCAGCCTTGTCCATTTAGACTAGTTTGCTCCTTGTAGCAGGGACTGTTCTATTCTCTCCACAGAACCTCATGTGCAGTTGAGTGCCACACTGAAGGACTGCAGCAGAGCTCAGAAACACAGGTTGATTGAACCCTTCTGGAGTGCCTTAGTTACAAGAGCAACTTATTCTTGCACAGTATTGCTTAGAGATGTCTTTGCAAACACTACTTTCCAATGACCTTTGGAATAAGAATGGTGTGGTGGACCCTAAGAAAATCAGTGGATAGAGAAAGATATTCTACAGATGAATTTATAAATCAGACCAGCATATCTGAGTCTTTTTTGAACATTTCAAAAGAATTAACATCTGGAGCAGTGACCAAAATATAGTTATGTCATCCATAGCAGTTTTGTCTGGCAATTTATCTGCTTTTTCCTTTGTCTAGCCTTTTGATTTGATGCAAGCATCTGACACTGATTATTCCACATGGACAACAGAGGCACTGGAACACCTTGGGAGGCCCTTCATCACCATATGAAAGCGCAGGGAAGTGTGTGAGCTTCATGCAAGAGGACTGTAAAGGGCTTTGCAAACCAATGTCCCTGCTACACAGAAGAGGCTATCAAATTAGTAACCTTTGAAGTAGAAAGGAAAAGGTCCTACCTGATCAAGAGAAAGATCTTTCCTTCAAAAGAGTTCTGAGACTTGTTACAACACAAGTAGAAATACAGAATTATTCAATTTTGAAATGAAAAATGCATTCTATGACTTTCAAAGTACTTACCCTTTGCCCTAAACATGATGTTATATTTACTATTGAAATAAAAGAAAATATTTGGGAGCAACTTGCAAGAGACAGGTTCTGTTTTGTAAGCATGGTTGACTTAAAGACAACAAAAGGCTTTGGCAAAACAAACCAGCTTGAACTCCTTATGTCTTACCCTGCACAAACATGTATGTAAGCAACTTAAAATACAACAGTCTGCGTTTAAACTGTGCTCAAGAAAGACTTGTAAAGGAGAGGGTAAATGAAGCACTTAGTGGCTAAGTGCACAGGGCTATATCTGAGTATCTCTTTAACTTTATGAATGTACAGAAGGGGGAACAATCAGCAGAGAAAAAACCTCAATAATTTTTCAAGAGCACAGAACAGACTTATAATATTTTCTTACAATTATTTGCACCACATCTTGTATCAGACTTGCTTGTAATCAGTCCTTTCTGGGAGATGAGTCTTCCACATCATGTGTCAAAAGAAAATAATCTATCATGACTACCTTCACTACTCTAAAATGTTAGGAACCTGAAAAAGCACGATTTCCTCTTCTCTTTACAGTTATCCTTCTCTCATGTCCTTGCAGGTTGATATTTTTATAGCCTGATTTCCACTGAAAGTGCTCTTTGAATATACAGCCATCAGATTTTATGCTCAACATCTAATTAGTTTGCTAGATCTAACCAGTATTGTGCTTCCACATACCAGTCTCTCTGTCTGTTCCTTGGACAACACAAGCCTTTGTACAGTGTCCTGGCAGCTGAACGGTGTTGCAGGCAGCTAGCACATCTGCAAGGGAAGAAAAGGTGACACTGAAGGGCTGCTGCCACCTGCCTCTGCCTAAGTGTCACAGTCCCACATCACCCAAAAGCTACTGCTATAGTGAGACCCACAGGGAGAGTGGTGGAACCTGGACTCTAGCCCCTCAAATCTGATGAGGTTGGACAGTAAAAAAATCCAACTTTTTTTTCGCCACAGATCTGATGTTTTGCATATTCAGTTACTATACCCTGGAAGTTTTCAGAATTCAGGTGTGCATCCTGGGACTACACCCACTCCTGGGTGCCTTGACACACTGAAGCAGACAAAGCATCAGGCACCTGATACTGCATTGCACTTCAACAGTGGTGTGACTATGAACTCTCTTGTAAAGGCTGGAAAACCCCATTAATTCCTTTTCAGAAAGCATTTGTTTCTTAAAAGTTTGTTTAAATGTCATCTTTAGACAAAAAAAGAATGGGCAGAGTCCTCCTCGGACACCAGTCATTGAAGAAGAGGCTTGACCCTCATGATCCCTCAGCTTTATACCAAATATCACGTATATGGGATGGAATCCCTCGCTGGGCAGTGTAGGGTCACCTGTCCTGCCTGCTCCTCCCACCAGTGCAGACTTTTACCTTCTGCACCCCCAACATGGTACACAGGATCTAGCAGTGACCTTGGTCTGCATAGGAACAAGTATAAGCAAGAACATTTCTGTACAGCAGTCCCTGGTAGCAACTCTGAACATCAAGCCTTATCACTGCTAAAAGGAGATGCTGTCTGCAAAAATATGCCATTAACTTCAGGAAATGCAGTTACTTGGAAGAGTCTGAGCTGAAAAGTGAAATCACTGGACAGAATGATTTCTGACTGAACTCAAACTAGGGCAAATGGAAAGGGAAATATCAACTTTTCTCTCTAGTCTCTGTCTAGTTAACAAAAACTACTTAAGATATTTTTCCAATGCAGAATTAGGTTGTTTTTTTTTTTTTTTACTATTGAAAGGAAAAGTGTTATTAGAGAAGTACATGTAGGGCCAGTCTTACTCAGTGAGTCTCAGACTTCTTGCCATTGGAGATCTTCCAGCAATTGTTTTTATTCTAATTACCGTGTCATTGCAAGTCTATCTTTGCCAATTAAGTATGTTTGATATTTACTCCAGAATATCCTGCCATCTGAATATTTTCATTGGTAGCAAATTTCAGACTGCAACCCACCTGCCCAGTTCAGCTGACCTAGAAGCTTGGTTTTTAAATTAGGAATTTGTGGTCATGGTCTTCCTATAGATCCATCCTAATGTGCCTTTGTGGAGGAAATACTGTCATTTTAATGTATTTCCTACATCTTTTAACACAAAGATAGCAGATGTCTGGCTTGGCACAGATCAAAGTTGCTACATAATTTATAGTAAGCCCAGGCATTGCTCGGGTATGCTGCTGACAATATGATGCCTTAAGTTCAGTATAGATATTAGAAGTCATTAAGACCAAGGCAAATCCTTTGATATGACATTGTGTAGTCACACATAAAAATACTATGATGGAGACTTTTTCTAGCAAGAAAGAACAAAGAAAACCTTTAGGTGGTGGGATTTATTTTAATTTTAGATTTGGCTTTGAATTTGAAACTTGGTGATTAACAACCTTTACCCATTGGTGCTGAATTTTTAAAAGTACTGGGGTTTTTTATGGATCTGGTGGCTCCATAAATCATCAACCTTTCCTTAATCCTGTTAGGTGTAAGAACAAGGGGTAATCAAAACCATATTGCAGTTATTTCTACTCAGGTTGTCTGAGAATGCACCTGCACTATCCTGTAGCAGTGACAACACTGAATTAGTGGCCTAAGGATTAGCTGTGTACACAGTTTTAGAAGGTGTAAGAAGCTGAAAGAGACAATGTACTTAGACACTCTCCATTGACTGGGAAATTCACAGCCAAACTGGGAAAACAGATAATTTTATTAAGCAGCTGTCTGAGCAGCTCCATGGTTTCAACGTAGATTCATAAAGCATGGAAAGGCACAGAAATGGATTTGTAAAGGCTAAGGAAAATCATGGGAGGAAGGTTTTTTAAACAATCTACAAAAACAATATGATAGTAGTGGAGATGTCTGAGGACAGTAAAGACCTAGGGCTACTGAAGCTTGCCCACTTATTTCAGAACCAAAAATAAAGTTATTCCTCTCCTTAAGCTGTCCTTTTTACAGTACCTAAAACTTTCTGAGCTCTTCTTACATTGCATCAGTAAAGTTTTCCCTAGCTCCTGTGGCTCTTCTTTTGGTCTGTCTTCAAGCTGATGTCAGAGCTGCAGCAGAGGGAGGTATTCTATCAGTCTTCCCCTGCTGTTCCACAGTCTGTCATTTTATTGCCTCTTTGATGAATCTCAACAGCTTTAATTGATTTTAAAAATAGAAGTGAGGAAACAAGGATAAAACCAAAAACATTTAACCCATTTCTTTTCCTGGACAGCATGTTATAACTGACTTTGAGAGCAGCCAACAGCAATGCTCATGGGAGCAGTTCACCCAGCAATCTCTGAGTTGGAGCCTGTTTCCACAACATGAAGAGTTTACTGAGGGGTAGGATGGGTTTGCTGTTATTCAACCACAAAGAGGTTGACTTGGAGGGAATCAAGTTATGTAGTCTGTCTTGTGCAGAAAGTCAGGAGGGACTTTTCATTGTGTGTGAACGTAAGCATGTACAAACAACAAAGTCTGGAAGATTTATTATTGCTGAAACCACTGTAGTTACTACGAATCTTACAGGCTTCATTCAGGAGGATGGAGGAAGTTTTTAAATTCCTGAGTTCCATAGCCAGAAGTGATGAAGAATGATTTTAATTGGTCAACATTTTCCTATTAGCAGACTTCTTGTTATATGTCTTGATCTTTGCCTTGTAGATCCCCTATAATTCCCTTTACACAGTGGCAAGATGGGAAGGGTTATGATGAGCAAGAGCCTGTAGAGGAGGGGAAGTTGTTTTAAAGTGTCTAAAATTAGCAAGATGCAATAATCTGCTTTTGTTTCTGAGAACAGTAATGTGGCAAATTGAAATTTGACTAGAGATTACTTCTTAAATTGAAAAAATTTCTGAGCTTTCTGAACTAGAGTGGCCTGATAAATGGCTGCCTTTGTAGCCTTGTAGCTTGGAACATCTGGATGATACACATACAGCGAGCAGTGGAATTGTTAGAACACTGGAACTGATGGCACAGCACACAGTGGGAGCAGCTTGTAATACCAATAAATGCATTCTGTAAGACTGAGCTGGTCTAAATGGGAGAATAAATACACTCTTTAAATATCAGGAACAAACCCCTACATTAGTTCAAGACAGCTTATCATTATTAGCTGAGCCATGACTTATTCCCTTGATGCACCTTCCTAAAGCACTGTAATTGAAAAGAACTTGTACTTCAGAAGGATCACAGGTAGAGCCAATTTGATTATTTATTACTCTACCATTTTAATGATTTACTTTTATTTTAGAATGTTTATGAACATCCAAATGCTAAGTATTTATAAACATCTGTGGATTTGCCCAAATGAACAGATTTCATCTGAGGGTAATATACAGACTGTTAGTTTTGATTACACTGTAGTCATTCCCATATGGTGAATGTGATGATTCCAGGATATTATGTCTACTCTGTTTTGCTGACTGATGAATTCTAAACAAAATAATAACGTAAGCTGAAGTTCCAAGAGTCATGGAAACTTTAAAAAAAAAACAAAACAAAACAAAAAAAAACCACAAAAACCAACTCTCTGGTATCTACAAATTCCCAAAAGATATAACCAAAAAGATATAAAAGATATAATTGCTCTGAATTGTAGCACTCTTAGGGCTCTTCCTCCCAGGGCAACTGTGACATACTTCTTCAAATGGCAATTGTATCCAAAAGCCATTTATACTTTTCCATCTATTAGAGATTTGCCATTTAGTCATTATCATAATCAGGCTGTTAACAGCCATGTTTGGGTGTGTGCATAAACTTATATCTGGTAAAAATGTTACTGAAAGAGGTATAAACCTACTGACAAAATCAGACAGCTATTGAAACACTTTGCAGTTTTCAAATCAATGAAATATTTCCTTAAGAGTTCAAATAATTTTTCTCACCTCAAAAACCAAACCAAACCAACCAACCAACCAACCAAAAAACCAACAACTTTTCAATTTTTTACTTAGAAGCTATTATCTTAAAAGTTAGGTAAACCTTTGTTCATAAGGCTGACCAAAAACAAAGCAAGCCTAAGAGTTGTGAAAGCTATACCTGGGTCAATTAGTTTGGGTTCTTGTAAACAGTCTTTCTTGCTTCACTTACTTAGTCAGCTGAAATGTTAATTTTATAGAGCTATTCCTTGCATTTAACTGAAGAATAATAGCTTCAAAATTATAGGTGAATTTCTTTCACGTTAACGGCGATTCAATTGGAAAAAGGGCTTAACTGTTCTCAAAAGCTTCAGCACCTATTTTATGCCTGAAGGAAAAAGAAATGGTCATGGTAAAAGGAGAACAGTCAGGAAATGTAACCCGTGCTTCCCTGTTCTGCTTGCCTTCATTTATGTGAGTCTTCTTGCTTTACAACTGAATTTATTTTTCTGAACTAGAACAAGATGTTATAGCTCATTAAAATGTATAAGTATATAATCCCTCTTGCTGCTTTCTGAGAAGTTCAGTGCCTGCAGTATAAATTAACAAACCAACACCTCAAGAGTGCACAGGATGCAAAAAGTACTACATGATGCCTGACTTGAGAAAGAAAACTGGCTGGAGGTGCTGTGCTTCATAATGCCTGCACTAAGCTAAAGACAGTTTGTCATAAAATTGTCAGGTGCCAAGTCATTAAACCTCATTTTTTGAGGTAAAGAGATTCTTGGGATGCCAAAAATAAGTATGAGGTAGGTTATTAGATCCATTTCATAATAAGATAAAATAAATGGAAAGGGCATTTTGAATCAATTCTCTCTGATATAGTTACTGAACTGTGAAGAAAGAAAACACCTTTAGTCAAGGTACATAGCAAGCCCTGACCAACGAATGCATCACTGAACAAACTTGACATTGAGTGAAAAACCTAGTGTGTGAAACATGGGACAGGGGGGGAGGGGAGAAGGTGAAGGAAATATATTTCTAATTTTTCCTGAAATTGAAACGCTGAGGAAGTGTCATTTTGGAAACCCCATGACATAGTGCCTCTGGAAAGAGCTGCGCTCAGCTTCCTGCCCTAGAGTTGTTCCTCCAACTGATGTTCTCATTGGTGTTTTTTCTTTTTTTTTCCTTCCTACCTGTCCTGCTGAGCCACTGAAGCCCAGCTAACTTGTTACCCACTGCCTTCCTCCTGCTTCACACAGGAACAGCTTAAGCTCATGCACAGTCTGATACTACTATACGCTAAAACGAAGGTGTGCATGCTTCCATGTCATTGGAGCTAGGACATAGAGCAGCCATTGAATCAGTGTGAACACTCCTAACCTACAAGTCTAGAGGCTCCTGTGACAAATTATTGCCATCAAAATAAAGGGAACTGTGGCTTATTTATTTACTCTTCTTATTTTGATCCTCAGTATTCACCTCTGGCAAGGCTGACTTACCCATGGAGCTTACAGACTTGACTTATGAGCAGTAAATCTCTTGCCTTTGCCTAGTTCTTCTGGATGGTGGGTGGATGTCTGGGGAAGTGGCCTTCACCTCCCACTAACGAATGTGCAAGGGCAAGATCATTACCACCCTTTCCTCCCTTCCAGCTTTGCCAGCTGATTACAGTCACTATGGTCAGTAAATGCTGTTGGCACTCTAAGAAGTTTTGTATTTGTATTTGCTAAGTAGCATCTCAGTCCTTACTTACGGTTC
>NW_008604772.1:18089-18779 GCF_000691845.1 Merops nubicus
TGAGCTTGAATGACAGAAGAAACAGTGAGTGTGCCTAACCCCTTTTCACAGCATAACTATCCTAAGAATACAGGGCTAAGGTTGAAGTTAAGCAGGACCTCCTTAAAATGTTGACATCACCTTACTGCTGAAAGCATGGCAGCGAGTATGCATTTCATATCATAAACCATCAAGCTGCTTCCTACCGAGCGGAATTCACTTCCCTGTGGAATATTTCCTGTGAGCTTGTGTGTGGCTCTGCTTCTCCTGCTGCTTTTAGTCTTTTACTGACACACGTGAGAAGGGCAGATGTAATGAAAGCTAAGACATGTCACTGGAGTGTTTCCTGGACTCAAAGCTACAAGCTGTGAAACTGTGAACAGTGTTTAGCTAGACCTGTTGTGTTTTGTTTTACAGAAGCTCTGTTTAATTTTCAGAGCTGTGGCGCAGCACCCTTTTGCTTAAGACCTTGCACATATTCAAATCTGTTGAAGAGTCTGAAAAGTATTCAGTCTCTCTCCAGTTTGAATTGTGATGTTACCAGTGTATCTTAGCAAGAACGACAAACTACCTCAAGAGAAGTCCAGGGCTGGAATACCATGAGTGCTGGAACTTCAGCCAGTTCCTCTGAAGGAAGGTTGCACGGCAAGTACTGTGTTTGGCTTGGGAGGAAGGATCTAGGCACTGGCCTCAGCCTCCTCTCTAGGGAAA
>NW_008604772.1:18810-31694 GCF_000691845.1 Merops nubicus
AAGCTCAGGCTGTCTGTGTGCTTTTCCACAGGCAGAGATGAGCCACTTGGTTCAAGTGACTACCAAGCCCAAGGCGTTGAGCTGCTTCTGGAAGAAAAAAAAGTCAGAATTGTGACTTCAGTTCATGTGCACTCTGTGTACATATGCCTGTAACTGAGGAAAAAAGTTTCGAACTCAAACCTTGATTCTCTTTGTTTCTCGTTCCACTTTAATGAGTATTTTTCGGTGTATGTGTTTTTCCATAAGGACCCTTTCTTCCCCTAGTTTTCTGTTTAAATAAACAATTAGTCATGCTTGACAGATGAGATATTAAATATGCAGATGATCCAATCTGAGTGGAAAGTTTGTGGAAAATACTGATGTGTCACTATCTGTATACATTCCTTTCCAATGTGGAATGCTGCCTGAGACTAGAGATAGCTACAGTGCTGTAAAAAAACAACTTCTATAATGATGAGGAAATATCCATGTGGTGTTATGAGGGTATGATTGGTAATACTAACTGGAATTACAGAGTGAATGAAAATGCAGTATGGTCATTATCTGCCTAGCAGCAATGACAGAAACCAGTGGAGAAGATTTTATCAGGGCTGGGATGCTGCTACTGAAGTGCTGGACTGGTACAAAGGAGATGTTGATTCCAAACTTGCCGCTGCTTTGTTCTTGGTAATCACAGGCAAGTGAGTTCCTCTGTTTGTGTGTCAGTTTACCATACTGGAAAAGGAGATACTAGTACAAACTTCCTTGGGAGTCCTATGTAGTTACATTTCTATTCATGGAAAAGGCTCAGTGTTAAGGGTGGTTTTATTGGAAATGGCATGGGTTATGGCATGCTGAGAGCTCCACCCGCACAGGCTACAGGTATTCAGGGAATGTGTCAGTTCTTCATTTTAAGTGGATTGTTTTTCAAATGCTTTGAAGTTATACTCTTCTTAGGGGCCAATACAACTATGATTCTTGATGTGTTAGGTTACCACGAATCTAGAGGTAATTAGGGCACAGCTAGTAGGAACAATTGCCTGCACTTGCTAGAATTGCTTCCAAACAGATCATTACAGTTTTGTTTATGGTCCACCCTGAGTCAGCTGTGCCTTTGGGAGTGCAATGATGATACAGTATGTCTGTGACAACACTCCTGGACCTAAGAGAATACCCAGCACCTTTACTTGCCCATGTCTGGGTGATTCTCAGGGTGTATCATCTGTTCCCACACCTCTCCTCTCTGGGAAGGAGAACTGGGTGCACAGGCTGGGCAGGAATCTGTGGCATGCTCCAGCCAAGTCTACATCTCTGACAGGACAGCAGGGACCACCAGGCTCAAGATAATTATACAGAGACTGAAAATTTCCAGTGCAGGAAGAAAGATACTACTCTTTCTTTCTGGATTAATATAGCAGTGCATCAAGCCAACGTGGGAAAACTCACTAAGAAAAAAAATTACAGGAAGGAGTTTGAGAGGAGGTAGTTTCTGCAATGACACACTATCCCTAAGCCACAAGGAAAAGGAGTGACATGGATTATCCTTCTTAGGCTGAGAGCTTTCTGGCTTCTGTGCAAAATTTTGTCTTTCTGCAGACAGATACAAGAATGGACCAGACCAATACCCAGCTAGCTGACAACTGTCTTCCACAATGCCAAGTAGCAAAAAGTTAAGGAGAGTATATTAAAAATACCAATACTAGAGTGTACTGTCTGAGAGTACCCAGGATCTATGATGGATCCCAGCCATTGTCCCCTTTGCCTTTTTGCCCTCTGCAGCATGATGACCATGTCTGTGGGACGGACTGGGTGACCTGGATGCTACACCCTGGCACCCTCAGCAGCAGGTAGCCCTGCGATTGCTCTTTCCAAACCTAATGTACCCACAGAAAAATAGGCATGTTCAATTTACGCTGGAGAGGACTGTAAGAAAGCAAGGCATCCTAGTTCACTGTTCATACCTGTTCCAGAGATTACCCTTGAGCATTTGCTGTGTGGTTTCAAGTTAAGGGATTAAACTTTCTCCTGATGCAAATAGGTTTAGCTGTCTTTGATGTCAGTGGAAATTGTACTGGCTGAGCCTCTGGTTGAACTTAGCTCATAGGAGTCTTACATACTTAGAGAATATTTTTACCTCTCACTCACCCACATTGTGATCCTGAATGGCAAATTAGGAAAGAAAATTTTCATCCAATGCACCTTTATATCTCTTTGGGATGGCAATTATCTTGTTATATACTGTTCTTGGGTTTTACATGCAGAAAATTAAACTAAGCAGGGGTGTGAGTGAACCAGTTACATTTCTGAATGCTGTGTAACTACTGTAGTCCCTTATTAAATGGGCTGAAAATCCATGCAGAATAAATTAGAAGGCATATTCTATATTGTTGGGGAGTTTATCAAAGCCTTCAGAGAAAATGCTTTCCCCTATACCACAATCCTCTCTTTGAACATCCTTACTTCTGGATGCCTTACTACCTTTGACTGATCTCCTTACACTTCTAGTAATACACCAAAATTTAATATACAGTGATATACAGAAATACTATCTGTCTACACACCTCTTATTGACTGAGGCCATTATAGGAAAGCTCAAACAAGGACATAACACCTTTGTTTCATGTTCTCAGTATTTCTTGGAGATATTCTCAGTTATTTACGGAAGATTGTCTGTGTGCCTGCAACCAGAATAAGCTGTCTTTGTACTTGCCTACAGATAACAGCAGTGAGTAATGTGAGACCCTTCATGATCGGTATCTTTATGGCCAAGTATTTTTTTAGGTTCATCAGTGTTGGGGGCTACATTGAGAGGGCTTTTGGGCTGCTGCAGCTTCTGCTGGAAGCCTGGTTAACTCCAGCTTTCCCTGAGCCACAGGGCTACAAATCTCCACCACTCCGCTGAACCTGTTACAGCATTTATACAACCCTGCAGTTAAGATTATCCACTCTGATCAATGTACATGTTGTGTTCTTTTTGACCCATTTTTCCCTGTGTGCTGTGGATGTACTGGTTTTGGCTGGGGTAGAAGTAAATTTCTTCATAGTAGCTAGTATGGGCTGTGTTTTGTATTTGTGCTGGAAACAGTGTTGATAACACTGGATGCTTTAGCTGTCTCTGCACAGGGCTTACATAGAGCAATGCCTTTTCTGCCCCTCACCTCACCAGCGGGTAGGCTGGAGGTGCACAGGAAGTGGGGAGGGGACAGGGCTGGGACTTCTGATCCCAACATACCAAAGGGATATTCCAGACCAAAGGACATCGTGGCCAGCCAAAAAAGTTAAGAGGAAGGGGAGCACATTCAGGGTTAGGGCATTTCTCCTTCCCAAGTCACTGTTAGGCATGCTGGAGCCCAGCTTTCATGGAGATGGCTGAACACCGGCCTGCTGATGGGAAGAGGTGAATAAATTCCTTATTTTGCTTTGCTCCTTGTGTGTGCGGCTTTTGCTTTACTTAATCAACTGTCTTTATCTCAATCCTTGAGTTTTCTCATTTTCACTCTTCCAGTTCTCTCCCCAATCCCACTAAGAGGACTGAGCGAGTAGCTGCGTGGGGCTTAGTTGCTGGCTGGGGTTACACCACAACATATGGGCCAAGAGAGGCAAATGGACATCCAAGAAGAAATATCATTCTTTGTGTGAACCTAGACAACCAGGGAGGCTTAAAGTGCTGTCTGGGATATGAGAGAGTTTCTTTCTCCCTTGTATGTATACTATATCCTATGTATGATCTCTGTTTCCATATCTTCCTTTAATACAGCTCCTAGTGCTTATGTCCATTGTCCTACATTTCTGCCCCCCATTATATTGTGATGTATATATAAATGCAATTAAACATGCTGCAAACTTTGATACAGAGACATACTAATTAGCAACCTGCTGACTCCTTGATTTCCCTATTGACATTTTATTATGATTTGCCTTATTACATTTTATTTTTTCTTTTGAAGAATCACATTTCCAGCTTTGAATTGGATGTCTGGGAATAAAGGACAGCTTTGGAGATGGCTTCATAAAAGAGTTACTTAGCACTGTGTTTTTCACAAATCTACTGTTCATCTATCCATTCAGCCACGGTTATGAAGTCAAGAATGGTCCAGAGAAAAGTGACTTGCAGCTTTTTTAGCATCTGCCTCCCTCTTTCCCACCCTCCATCACTGTAGTTTACCTCACTGTTTGGAAATCTGTGGTTTAGGGGGCAGAAATATTGTTTTACATCTGAAGCTCGTGCACCACTCTGTTCAGCAGTATGTTTCTAATGCTGTTCAGGAATGCATTTAATCTCTGCCTCAGTTTCCCACTCACAAACTTGGGCTGGGGATCCTTAAAAATAAAATAATCTGTGAAAGAGGGAAGTCATATTTTACATAATAAAGGCTTTGGGCTTTGTAGAGGTGACGGTGGCAGGAGCACGGGGAGGCTTTGGAGGCAGCAGGGATCCCACGGTACCCTCAGGAGGGGTGGCCCTGCTGCTCCCCACCCACTGTCTGCAAGGGCAGTATCTGAATGCTCTTCTGGCTGACTTGGGCACCATGGAATATATTAAAGAGCAGACTTTTGGGAAACTTAAAGGAAAATTTTCATGAAATCTTGTGGGAGCACAACCCCATGATGGAGGCTGCAGCTTTAGGGGATTCCCTGGGTGGCGTTGGCAGCAGCTGTTGAGGCCTCCCACCGCCGCCGGCCGAGGTCAGCCATCTTCAGGAGCTCCTACCTGCTTTCTACAGAACATTTTCCTTGATTTTGGAAGTATCCCAAAATTGAGGACTATTGATTCTGACAAGACCTGAAATTGACTGTTAGGTGTTTAAGGCTAGATGCAACTAGGTGGAAATCCGTTGGCAGCACTATGTCCTGTGTCTGACACCTTAGCTCGGGGGTGACAGCGCAGGCATGAGCTTCATGGGGACTGTTACTTAATTTGTGCCTAAGTTGCTTTGTACGTGCGAAAGTTCCTTTTTCTGAGGTAAAATGAGGCAACACGAAGCCGCTCCGAGTGCTCCCTGCCTGAGGAGGAGGTGAGCGGCTGGCGGGACGGGAAGCAGCCGGGTGAGGGGGCGGGGGAGGGCGATGGCGCCGGCGTGCCCTGGTGAGGGGGGAGAGAGGAGGAGGGGGGTGAGGGTGCTCCCAGCCCGGACCGTGTGAGGGAGGAGAGAGGAGGAGGGGGACGAAGGTGCTCCCAGCCCGGACCGTGTGAGGGAAGAGAGAGGAGGAGGGGGGCGAAGGTGCTCCCAGCCCGGACCGTGTGAGGGGAGGAAGATGAGGAGGGTGAGGATGCTTCCAGCCGGGAAGGACATCCAGTCGCGCTTCTCACAGCAAGGTGAACTGTTTGGCCAAGCCCTGAATTTCGCTTGCGGGGGATGTAAATTCTCCTGTGAAGCATTTTAGTGCCCCCGAAGTGTAAGGTCTCATCGCTGCTCGCTGAGGTGAGGAGCTGCTCGCAGCGCCTGGTTCCCGGCCGAGGACTCAGATGTTGCTGCTGGGAGGTGGCGGCGGCTCCAGGTGGCTTTGGGAGAGGCAGGGCTGAGCAAGTCATCACCCAACGAGCGGCAGCTGCCTGGGAGCAGGAGCCTGAGGTCACCTGCTTTGCACCCCCGCGACCAGCAAACACTGCACTTGAGGGAAGCTCAGAAGCATCTGAGAGGACTTCATCATGAATTAATGCCTAAAAATGCCGGACTCGACCTAGTCCTCAGGTGGGGGCAGGGTCTCTGAGGCATTTCTCTTTGCTGCTGGACCCATCAAGTCTTTTTGTTCAAAGTATTCCAGGCACGCAGAAATAATTGACTGACCTGGAGAAGCCAGAGCTGTGGCTGTTGCTAGGGGATAAACTCGCGGTACAGTAAGAGGAGCCCTGTGAGCATCGGACGAGCACAACGTGAGGCAATCTACATAAAGTACCGCTCTGAGGCTGCTGCGCAGAGGTGTAAGCGGGAGCCCCGCAGGCTCTTTAGAGGCTGACTGGCACATCCCTGAGCGGTGAGCAAATAACCAGCTGAGCGCTTCAGACGGTAAAATTAAAGGAAAAGAGACTTTTTCTGGGTGCAGATTTGCTTTCCTACTTCTAGCAGGCTCTGCAAAGGAATACTCTCTGGCTTTCTACATGTAAAGTGTGAGTACGGCATTGGTAAAATAAAAAAAAGTGTTAGTTTCTGGTACCGCTGGGCTTGATGAGAGTAAATTGACAACTTAATTGAAATCATCTGGAAAAGAGCGCCAAGAAAACAGTCTGCAAGCAGCAGCTGCTTTTATTTGCAGCAGTCATCACCCACTGCTTCTAGCATTAACTGCTGCATTAGCAGTGCCCGGCGTGGCAGCCTGCAAAGCCTGGTGAAGTAAACCACCCTCCTCCTCTGCCTGGCTGAGGTGTTGCCTGTGCTGAGCAGCTTCTATCAGGGCACCGCGGCGTGTGTGTGTGATCCCAGCTGGGAAACTGGAGGGCAGAGCTGTGCCTGTAACAGTCAGGGGAGGGAAATCACTCCACTGCAAGCTTTCCTAGAACCTTTAGAGAGGAAAAACCTCCTCAGTGCAGAGGCTCAACGCACGAAAGCAGGGTTTTGTGCATTACACAAACTGTTATCTCAACTTTGTGAAGGGCTTGCTTTCTTAGTTGTTGTTATTCCTGGACTTTGTACGAGAGAAGAGCCTTTCTACTGGTTTGAACCATGAGCGGCTGTTCCAAGAGATGCAAGCATGGCATTGTCAAATTTGCCCAGACTATCTTCAAGCTCATTACCGGCACACTCAGCAAAGGTAAGAGAAAATGTTTTTATTTCTTACTGCTCTTTGCTGTTAGTTTTGTGTAGGGAGTTTTGTAGCCTTTAAGGAGGTTTGTGATGGAGTTTATTGTTGTCTCTTCAGGGGTGTTCTGGTTTAATTCTGGGAATTGGCTGTTCTGAAAAAAGTTGCTGTGTACAGTGAAAATTTGAGCTATGCTGTAAAGCCTTACATAATTGCTTCTAACTTATGTAGTTTGTAACCTGTATTTGTCAATCTGCCACAGCTCACAACTGTAATGGGCTATTTCAATGTGTTTGGAGATGTGTTTTTGGAAGCAATTGATGTGCAGCTTCAAAAATGTAAAGACTTTCTAACTGTCAGTAATCGGTACTTCTCTGTGTGTTTTTCTGCTTTAGTGTTTCTGCTTGTTTGAAGCATGTGTGTACCTTGGTTCAAAAATCTAGGTCGCTGCTTATGACATAGGTTTGACAACCTTTTATTGAAGTTTTGCTTGTCACCTACACCCCTGTGTGCCTTACCATGTGCAGGTGGAATAGTACCAACCGTATTTATGCTGTCCTCTTTGCTAAAATCAAACAGCAACCACAATAAAGCCTCTGTTCTTTGTAAATCTAGTAGTTCCTGTGATGGTGCACTGAGTTAAATTACATTATTCCTGTTGGTCATTCCTTTCCCAGTGATACTTCCCAGCACCACCTATGGCAGTTGGTTAAAGAGTATTGGTGATATGTTTGGGAACTCCTGACAATAGCACACAATGTTAGACTTGTCTGCTGTTTACCTGTTGAAGTATGGACAGTGTTTAGGTGAGAGTCAGACTTCCTCAAGTTTTGTATGTGTTTGTTTGGAGGGATCATGACTTAGAATTGATAAAACAGTTCACGCTAAATTATTAGTGGAGAGACTTGTATAAGGCTGAAGAGTCTCTGTTATGATGTGATTTTAAAAATACAAATTCAGAAGCTTTTCTTAATGTATTCATACTCCAGGAGCAAAAAAGAAGCATTTATTTTGCAGGTAAGTTTAGAATATTTGGAGATGTGTGGCTTTGTTGGCTGTCTGGAGCACATGTGCGTCTGTATGAATTTTGCTGTTTAAGTTTTTTCTTAGAATAGACTAAAGCAGGCTGAGGTGACTGTTAAAATACCAAATGTGAAAGTACTGAGAATTCTTAAGTGCATCTTCCTTTTGTAGCAACTGGGAAAACTTGTTCCATTGGTCTTTCTAGAAGAGAAATAAACATCTAAATTAATTTTCTCATATTAACCTTACTGACTTAAAAAAAAAAAAAAAAGACTTTGAGAAAATGTCAGTTTCTTATTAAGAATACTGGACAGGTTGGTTGCTTTAAAAATCAAAACTGATTGAAAATTGCATCTTCTTATATTTCGTTATTCTTCTTCCACTGTTTCACTACTCCCCTCATCATCCACAGGCTGTCAAACACTGGCAGAGAAAATACTAAAAACTTGTGAAAGTCTGCTGCAGGAAAGAGCTGTCAAATGTTGGTTATAATTCTTGATTAATGCCAAAATGTCTCTTTCATATGAAAAGCAAAAGAGAAATTCACAGAAAAAAGAAAAATGTAGCAAAAGAAAAGAAATTGCTTATTACCATGATAGGAAAGAGGAAATAGTGGTAGGATGCTCTCTGCAAGACCTTGTTCTCTGCAGCACATCAGTATGATGTATTTGTGATTTATTTTTTTTTCAGGAGAAAAGAGAAAATAAGGGGTATACTGCTATATTAAGAAGTGATCGAGTATAAACTTTGTGCTGTTTGCTTGAGCTCCCCTTTAGATAAGGGGGAACCCCTGTTCTGGTCGTGTTTCCCCATCTGCTTGTCCAGAGCAGTTCATCTAATGGAGACTTCTCAAGCAGCCCTTGTGCCTTGACTGCTTTCCTTGCTTTGGCAAAGCAATCCATCAGTTTGAAAGGAGAACAGCACCATACGGAGAGCTAGAAATGAGAGTATATCAAATGTCCAAGGCTTGCTTCCCTTGTTCCCCCCTGCCTTTCTTGTGAAAGATGCCAGCGTTGTGCTGTCGCTGTCTTTTCAGCCACTGCAATGCCATGGACGCTTTTACCCACTTCTTTCCAATGGTCATGTCTCGTTCCAAGCTGCTTGGATTAGATAGGGGTGGCTTCTTAGGATTCAAAGAATTTGAAACTTTGATAAACTCTTATTTTCCCACCCCTACTTAGCTGCTTGTGTTTTGAACTGGAAGAACTAGATTCAGGAAGGAATAAGCCATGTGAATGAGTTTGTTTCATAGATATTAAAGATCTGCTACAATTAAAATAAATGTTTCTATATTGTTATCTAGGAAACTTGTAACTAGAAAGAAATATTAGAAATCTTGTTCAGAAGTGTTGAATTTAGCATTGAAGCTTGTTTGTACATTTACCCCAGAGCTTATTTAGTATTTATTTTACTAGAACTTCTGCATGCAAAGCCAAGAAATAAACTGTTGTGTACCACTATTATTATGGGAGTTTTAGCTTAGACCATATAAAGCATTATATGCTCTTGAATATTCAAGCAATGTCCCCTGTCTTCTTCATCCCACTCCTGCCTCATTTCCTTCATATTTTTTTAAACTTCTACTTTAAACACTTTTTATAAGGAAAATCCTTTGTGAGGCATGAGGTTCTTTGTCTTTATAATGCTTCCATCTTTCTGACAGTTATTGTGGTGGGAGATACTCAATAAGAAGTAATCCTTATGGTTCTTGGCAGAAGCTCTATGGCCTTTGCTTGCCTGAATAATAGCATTTTTCTTTTCCCTTGGTTATTTATGATAAATCAAGTGAAACTGTCTGAGCTGCAGCTATCAAGTTCTCCCTTTTGCAGGAGGGTGCGAGAAAGCAGCAGCTTCTCCCCACAGTCAGCTGTGAGGGACTGGGCAGACCTGAGAGCACTGTGTGGGCACCAGCCTGTTCCTGATGTCCTCATTTAAATCTGCAGTAAATCCACAAGGTGGTAAGCCAAGAAATTCAGAGCTGGTGCCTCTGCAGAGCTGGGTTAGCAAATTTTGCCAGTTTCCCTCTTAGTGTGTTCTGATTTGGAAAACCTTAGTAAGAGGATGGGGTCTCTGCTGCTGTGCCAAAAGAAGGTCTCTCCACCACGAGCTTTGTGTAGTGGGATGAATGCATTAAAGCCTGCATGGAGAAGCATGCCCCTTTACACCTGGTGGGAGCAGAGCAACTCCCCTGGTCTTTTTCTTGGCTTGGATGGGGGTCCAGCACCTGCAGGGAAGAGTCCAGAAGAGGTCACTGTGGTGACCGACAGCGCATGAGCAGCAGCACCGTGGCCAAAGTTGCCTCGGGTAGGACGGGGATGGAGGAGGTTTTACCTGAGGTTTGGGTCTTCTTTCACATTTCCTCTGCTGTGGTATGTGAAATGGTGGTTCATCCTCCATGCCCTGCGAGCAAGCCAAGTGGTAAGGATGAGTTTGTTGGGAGTTTCCTATTGAGCAGAAGGATTAAACATCAAGCCTCCATGTGTGCAGATACTGCTAGTGTCATTAAAAACCTAGTATGGGAGGGCCTTGCTGGGTGACCAGAAATGAAGCTGGAATGAGAACTGTTGGTTTTCTATTAATGTATTTTAATTATCAACACAGGAAAAGTAAGATTATTTTAGGGACCAGCTCCTTCAAAATGTTGCTTTGCAAAAGCAGATAGGCTTCTGCAAATTAACTACCCTTTCCACCTTTGTTCCCGAGCTGCCCCTCTTTTAGTTGTGCTATTAAAATGCTTGCCAAAGGCTCTCATCTCTGTTTGCTCACTTCTCCCATCTTTGTTCTGCAATGCAATTCATCTGGAACTAGTAATTTGTCCACTTTTCATAGTTTTAATTGTCTAATTATCTGTTCCACTACAGTGATAAAGTCTTTAAATGTTTTGGTCTCCCCACAGCTTCCCCTAGGATGAAAGAAAAGTATTTTGAGTGTTTTACAGCAATGTGATCTGTTTTGCTGCTGCTTTGTGAATCCAAATTACAGCTAGTCTTCTGAGATGTTTTGTGAGATGGTAGGGTAAGTGCCTGGTTCCTTTTGGACATACACAGGCTCTGTCTCTTCTTGGTGGAAGTTACTGGCACTGCTTTAGTCTGTATTCATGACTCCAACCTCAGGAAATGCAAGGGTAGGGTAGGTGTTGCTAGATGCCCTAAGGACGCAGGAACATTCATTGTGGTTGTTGAAGTGAAGCCAGAGTTCCTGCACCTATGTAACACAGGAAAAGGTATTTGTTTCTCCTGCTGCTGTGTAGCTCACCTTCACCTCTAGAGTTCTGTCTACTGCCTTGAAATTTAGCGAAGCTCTGATTCGAAGGGCTCTTGTTAAAGTTTTTGTCTATCAATTCTCTCTATAAAACTTTGCCAAGTGTTTTAAATGCTACTTAATAAGGAGAGTGGTTACAGAAGCCAGGTGAATAATGTGCTTTTACAGAATGGCGTTTAAGTCTGACCATGTTTTCCAAATGGTCCTGAAAATAAGTGAGAGTTCCTGTATGTAAAATGCTGGTATAAAGCCCTAGTTAGAGACGAGTTGCCTTTAAGAGAGAGACTAACTGTCTTCACTTTGCATCTTGGAGAAGAGTGCATAACTACTGAAGCTTCACCGTTCAGTACCTGATGCTAACTCTGCTGGGTAAAGCTCTCAGATTTCATTGCATGGCTGGTAGGAGCTCTTGGCATGTGTCTGTGGGTTTTGCTTTGCTTTATAAACCTCAGCATATCTAGTTGGATTTTCTTTGTAATGATGCATCTTTGAGCCACTAAGTAAAATCTTTTCAAACTGTTTGGTTTGTTACACATTTGTATGTCTATGAAAATGAGCTGCTAATAACTCAGCAGCCACAAAGTGTGTACTACTTGAGCAATCTGAATCTGTGTACATGTATTCCATTTCAGTCTTTCATCAGGAGCAAGATGGATTTTAAGAACTGAGAGAGAGTAGAAGTGGTAATAATCCTTTTCAAACTCATTCAAAACCTCTACTTGTAGAAACTAATATCTCTGCAAACACACAGTTGCATGTGGGCTAGAAATTGTTTCAGAAATTAGTAGTTTGCACTGATACAAGCCAAAATTGAGTATACAATGTTACTTATTAAGAAAAGCAGAATGTTTTCTTATCCCCTGGGAAAAACTCTTTATGAAGCTTTAAATGTTTCTTTTGCAGTAAGCCTGTCCTTGCATCATGCTGGGGATAACCAGGACTGTTGTGGAACCCTGAGTGTAGTTAGATGTCACTGGGTGTATTAGCAGTGGTGTTTCTGTTCTGTGCTACCTGGGTGCCTGGTAAAGCCAACCTGTTTCCTGAGCAGGAATCCCCTTGTTAGGCATGCAAATGAAATCCTGTTCTGACTTGACTTTATGATGCTATCTGTGGAATTCCTGTTCTTGGACCTCTGTTTTGGTTGGTTTAATATGATTATTAAAGCTCATATATGGAAATGTAATGTAAAGCAGAAATGGGAAGGTTTTATCTGTGGCAGTATTTAAGCTCATGATGCAACTGGAATGAATATTCATGACCAGCTTCCACATTTTTACAGTTTTACTGAAAATCAATACCATGCATATATAATTTGACTTCCACTTCTTAGCTGTCTTTAACTTGTAATTTCATTCTTTGTAATGAGTGTTTCACAACATTTGGCTTGCAGGGCACATGAGTGGAGTACATTTAACACTGATAACTAGAAATAAAGTAGTCTGAGGTTTAAAGTAAGAGTGATTAATGCTTTCTTTCATGAATGGGAGACCTGAAGCAGTAGCCTTACATTAGAGTGAGAGAGAAATTGCTACCACAGCCTTGATGAGGTTTTTGTCTTGCAAAGGTAAAATAGAGTTTTGAGAGTGTAAAAATAAAACTTTGTTACATAATTTACATAATTGCATATAACCAAAATTAACAGCATTTTAATCTATTGCAATCTGAAAATTGTACCCAGCATTTAAAAACCTAGTAAAAAGCGAGTGTTTACCTTGCCTGCCCTGGAAATTTTGAGCAGCACCTTCACCATGTAGGTAAATTTGTCTTTCAGATGTTCAATAATGGCATGACATTTTTCTAATGCTTTCTCTATGCTGTGTGATATGATGGTGTCTTCTTTTGCCATTTGTAAGTTCTTGTAGCTAGAAGATCAGATGTTTGTG